>NW_018404940.1:91238-281925 GCF_002113885.1 Mizuhopecten yessoensis | reverse complement strand
TAATACCTGTCTACATGTACTACCTGTTAACACGTACTATAATACCTGTCTACATGTACTACCTGTTTACACGTACTATAATACCTGTCTACATGTACTATCTGTTAACATGTTCTGTAATACCTGTCTACATGTACTACCTGTTAACACGTACTATAATACCTGTCTACATGTACTACATGTACCTGTTTACCCTAGTCACCAAATCATTCCATGTTACCTTGCTCAGAAGTGACTTATTCATGAGCATACAGGTAAATTAGAACACGTGGTTGTATATGTGCTGTTTTATGACTGCTCAACATATAACGCATGTTTGGTAAGACAAGATTGTAATTCTGATGAACATATAATCTCGTGGACCTATTAACTTTAACACAGCGCTATATGCTCTAAGATATAGTTGATATCTTCAAACGATCTGCTAAAGATGAGTATAAAAGATTTCATCTGTTTACACGCCCGGTAACCGTAAAAGATTAAAACCCACCAACAGTGAGAAAGATTTATCTAAAAACCTCACTTGAGCCGTAAAGAAGATTATATGTGGATAATAAGGGGAGTTGTTTTGTAACAGCGCAAGGTATTGGAACAAAAGAGTTCCCATTAATCTCCCAGCGAGCTCAGCTGACATCGTGTCTATTTGTATCTAGCAGTGCCACTCAACTGGAATTTTATTCTGTCGCTATATTTAAGCTAACTTTACCGACAGACAGGTATATAATTTGATAGCCAATTAAAGACCAGATAATGAGATACAGGATACACTGAAATCCAGATAATCAAATAATAGATAGACAAAACGTGAACGGACGCGTTGTAAAAGAATCAAATCAGTATAATTATAATTATTTAAAGCGCACTAAAACAAAGATATATCGCTCTGGTGTTACAAATGTCACTGCAAATGTAGGAAAGCACACGTTTTACGACCTCCTTGTAAAACCCACGTTATTTCCTGCGTGTTGCGTGGTTTTGATTTACACCGTCACCAACTGTGAAGCACAATTATGTCTTGATTGAAGAACTGTGGAATACATTCGTGCATGCTGATCACTTTGATGACGCGTTTATGTCTGTTGTTTTAATATATAGTTATATAGGTTATGGGTCCAAATATAGCTGTAACCAATTATCAGGTCCCTGTGCTTATTACTTGTTTAACAACTGTTCCGACTACATAGGGAATTGTATTAGAACACGAATCTATGCGTCTGTGAGGAGGATACGGACGAAAAGTTTCTGTTTTAGTGATCGGACGAATCAGTGATGTAGCTACACTTGCCTCATTATAAGCAAGAGAACGTTATGGTTTTTAATGAAATTTCAACTTCCGTGTAAGCAAGTTACATGCTTGTCGTCCCACGGACAGTGTCTGTGTCAGGTTTTACCGAACATGGAATCTTCCTGCGTTGACCGAGATGAACCATTAAGCCGTACGTCACTGTTGACCAATGGCAAAAAACACCGTAGACGGTTTCTTCAATATCTGATGAAAATCGAATTTACATTGCTGTTTGTCAACAATGGCGTAGGAATATGTATTTGTATTGCAATATTGTGATTCGGTCTGTATACAGTATATCGTTGCTTACAGTCGGAAACTGTTAAGCTAACCAATTGCATTGCTTCGAACATCACACAGAATTATAGAATTCTGTGTCTAGACATGATTAAATAATCATCAGCTTAAATGTTGGAAAAATAATCAGGATCGGTTTTATTTTATAGGACTTTTTGACGGACAAGATAAATGTTCTGGGTTTACAGAAAACGTCAACGTCAATGACGATGGACCCGATAAAATCGTTAATCATACACACGTTTCTCCCGCGCAGGCCCAAGTCCGTGTTTCCTAATACTTTCCTTTATAATTCTCCATGCTTACTCCGAGATATTTGCGTGTTGAGGCATCGTTACACAACACATTGTTTTCTCTGTACAAATATTCCAACAATATTCTGTGTGTTCCCTGTACAAATATTCCAACACTATTCTGTGTGTTCCCTGTACAAATATTCCAACAATATTCTGTGTGTTCTCTGTACAAATATTCAAACAATATTCTGTGTTCTCTGTACAAATATTCCAGCAACATTGGATCTTAACAAGACATTTATCGATATATTTTTCATCAAAACCAAAACAGTAACAAAATATGAATGCGAATATTTCGGATTCTTGTCGGACAAAAACACGAATACGCACACATGGTGCACGAAGAGTTCAGATTGACGTTCCTTGCCGCGGTTTCATGTCAGTGACCTCGAAATGACCGGGATCTCTAGAAATATAAGCGTATTTCTCTGAAAGCTGAACTATAAACAGAACATGTCAGTCCCTGTGTATAATAACTTACCAGATTGTTCTGTTTTTCACATATGAATGGAGGTTTCGTGTTAATACATTGCGCCGGCCTCTAACACTCGTCTCTCCCTAGACGCAATCTATGGCGTTTATTTCGGAACTTGGAAATTTACATGCATGCAGCCCTCCTTCCCATCTTTCGATGACCTCATGGAATCTTCCCATAAGTACAGCGTGTAGACAGACCTGTGACCGTCAGATTATATATCTAACCTTCACACGGCCATTAACCATCCAAACCCTTATGTGCGGTACCTTCAACACTTGGGAGATGGAGGAGTCGAGTTGCCGATAATATATAGATATATATATAAGATATCTAGACGGGCTACTCTATAAAACAGCACAACGTAAGAGTCGCTATGTATTATAAATCTAACTTACCGATAAAAAGGCAGCGAAGGAATATCTGTACATCGATCTCAGCACGATAACATAATCTCATTATTGGCTTTTAATATTAAGTGACCAATGGGATCTGGTCACTACGTCGAGATACAATGTAGCCGGTCCCACCTAACAGTATTACGCGACGTAAAGTAGATCTTGACCGATAAAATAATCCCGGCATTGACCTCTACTCTTGGACGTAACAAAGGAATCGGGTCTCACCTTCAACAGGAAACCCTAGTTGTTAGGCAAGTTTATTAGTATTCCGCGACACATGAAAAATACACGTAAAACACTAGAACTTATACCGACCGCACGCCATGTGTTCCCCTATCTGGTGACTATGTTGTCTTGAAATGCAGGCTAAACTAGTTTATAGTTTACCTTACTTCGCCCTTATTATACGACCTTGAATTGAGCAGTTTGATACTCTACATCTTTTAGCTGGGTCGAGCGTGATTATATATGATAATATATACGTTTGATTTCCTTAACTAACAAAAAAATGGCTGGGAACAAAAATGTGTTCTCTGTAAATTGTTATATATACTTTCCGAAATACTTCAAAACGAAAATACAGGATAACGTTTGTCAAATCAAAATCTGTTTTAGGTTTTAGTATATATAAACATATCTTGAGAGTTATACCGAATATTTCTATTGTGCAAAATAATTATATGTATAAGTTTGAACCCTACCAAGGACAAAATACCTCGTGTTAACATAAATTAACATACTGTAATTTCGGATTTTTGACACGCATATATAAAAGGAGGTTCCTGCGATACATGTGCATGTGCAGTGCATGTTACGTAATAATGGAACTGTGACGCACACTGCCACCACGAGACAACACAAACGCTGCGATCAACCCAAACATGCGATTACCCCTGACTCATTCACGCGAAAATCCTATCGCACAATGAACACTATAGTAGCCATTGTCGATTTTACAACACAATGGCTAGGCGACAAAATACATAGAACTTTTCAACTTACCTTCAAATAATCACTTAAAATGTCCCGGCAGATGTTTACAATGTGCAACAGACAAGAAATTATTAGTCCAAATGTTCTCACAACCTAAAACTGAGTCAGGAAGAAGGAATAAGCCCTGAATGTTTTCCACCCACGTTTTCGCTACCGGCTGCTAGGGAGCACGTGTTTAGACTGAGCTCTGCACTCCGTCCTTCCATGTATATAAGCCGTGACAGGCGTGCGGACGCTACACACGTGTGGTAACGAAGCACGCGTGAGGTTCAATATTAGGCGCTTGGGGCGCTCTGTTAGAGATTTAAACAAATAAATATCACACTATAAGACATAACTGTAAAGTATATATTTACATTTTATACAAAAACCTCACAGAACATGGCGGATAACATATACATTTAGATAATATATACAACCATTTCGTGTTACTATGGAAACCGTCTGGATCGAAATTATTATAAGTATCTTATCTAGAACAAACTGTCAGATTTTATTTTTGGAATGAACGACGGAGTTTCGAAACGTAGACTAAATAATTTAGGACGGCGAAACCAGTTTACGGTATGGCTATGTAATTACAATAAATTGAATGGACACTACGTGCACATTACCATCGATAAAGCTCTCAAATGTCAACCGCCGTGGTACTCGTATCACACGACATCAGTCATCTACGTACGTACACAGCTTCCGTACTTGAGTATATAGTATACATACTTATATATTATTTTGATGCAGTAATGGGCTCAAGGGCGGATCTAGAAATTCCCTTCCACGTCCTTACTCGCGTGTATAGGACGCGTGTAAGCTGTGAGTTTACTTATACCAACACATACACTCACATACCAACCTAATAATACACAGTAACACACTACACTACACCCGTACACACACATACCACCCTAATTAAACACAGTCCCCCTCCCCCGACCCCCACACACATACCACCCTAATAATACACAGTTATACACTACACTACTCCTTTACACACACATATCACCCTAATAATACACAGTAACACACTACACTATACCCGTACACACACATACCACCCTAATAATACACAGTAACACACTCCACTACCCCCGTACACACACATACCACCCTAATAATACAATAATACACAGTAACACACTACACTACACCCGTACACACACATACCACCCTAATACTAAACAGTTATACACTACACTACTCCTTTACACACACATACCTCCCTAATAATACACAGTAGCACACTACACCACACCCGTACAAACACATACCACCCTGTTAATACACAGTAACACACTACACTACACATTTACACAAACATACCACCCCAATAATACACAGTAACACACTACACTACACCCGTACACACACATACCACCCCAATAATACACAGTCACACACTACACTACACCCGTACACACACATACCTCCCTAATAATACACAGTAGCACACTACACCGCACCCGTACATACACATACCACCCCAATAATACACAGTCACACACTACACTACACCCGTACACACACAACTTCCTAATAATATACAGTTACACACTACACTACACCCATACATATCCCTCCCTAATAATACACACTAATACACTACACGTACACATACCTTACTAATAATACACAGTAACACACTTCAATCCACCCTTACACACACACACCTCCCTAACAATACACAGTAACACACTACACTCCACATTTACACAAACATACCACCCCAATAATACACAGTCACACACTACACTACACCCGTACACACACATACCACCCTAATACTAAACAGTTATACACTACACTACTCCTTTACACACACATATCACCCTAATAATACACAGTAACACACTTCAACAAACTACACTACACAAATACGTACAGTAACACACTACACTACACCCGTACACACACAACTTCCTAATAATATACAGTTACACACTACACTACACCCATACACATACTTCCGTAATAATGCACACTAATACACTACACTACACACTACACCCGTACATACACATACCACCCCAATAATACACAGTAACACACGACACTACACCCGTACACACACATACCACCCCAATAATACACAGTCACACACTACACTACACCCGTACACACACACCTCCCTAATAATATACAGTTACACACTACACTACACCCTTACAAATACCTCCTCCCTAATAATACACAGTGACTCACTACACTACACCCGTACACACACACCTCCCTAATAATATACAGTTACACACTACACTACACCCATACATATACCTCCCTAATAATACACAGTAGCACACTACACCACACCCGTACCAACACATACCACCCCAAAAAAACACAGTAACACACTACACCACACCCGTACAAACACATTCCACCCTGTTAATACACAGTAACACTACACCTTTACACACACATACCACCCTAATACTAAACAGTTATACACTACACTACTCCTTTACACACACATACCTCCCTAATAATATACAGTAACACACTACACTACACCCGTACACACACAACTCCCTAATAATATACAGTTACACACTACACTACACCCATACATATACCTCCCTAATAATACACACTAATACACTACACTACACACTTACACATACATCCCTAATAATACCAGTAACACACTACACTACACCCTTACACATATATATCTCCCTATTAATACACAGTGACACACTACACTACACCCGTACACACACAACTCCCTAATAATATACAGTTACACACTACACTACACCCTTACACACACATACCTCCCTAATATACAGTAACACACTACACTACACCCTTACACACACATACCTCCCAAATAATATACAGTTACACACTACACTACACCCATACACATACTTCCGTAATAATGCACACTAATACACTACACTACACACGTACACATACCTCCCTAATAATAAACAGTCGCACACTACACCACACCCTTACACACACATACTTCCCTTATAACACACACTAACACACTACACTACACCCTTACCCATACCTCTCTAATAACACACAGTGACACAATACACTACACCCTTACAAATACCTCCCTAATAATACACACTAATACACTACACTACACACTTACACATCCCTCCCTAATAATAAACAGTCGCACACTACACCACACCCTTACACACACATACTTCCCTTATAACACACACTAACACACTACACTACACCCTTAAACATACCTCCCTAATAATACACAGTAGCACACTACACCACACCCGTACCAACACATACCACCCCAAAAAAACACAGTAACACACTACACCACACCCGTACATACACATACCACCCCAATAATACACAGTAACACACTTCACTACACCCGTACACACACTTACCACCCTAATAATACACAGTAGCACACTACACCACACCCGTACATACACATACCACCCTGTTAATACACAGTTATACACTACACTACACCCCTACACACACATACCTCCCTAATAATACACAGTAGCACACTACACCACACCCGTACATACACATTCCTCCCTGTTAATACACAGTAACACTACACCTTTACACACACATACCACCCTAATAATACACAGTAGCACACTACACCACCCCCGTACATACACATACCACCCTGTTAATACACAGTTATACATTACACTACACCCCTACACACACATACCTCCCTAATAATACACAGTAGCACACTACACCACACCCGTACATACACATACCACCCCAATAATACACAGTAACACACTACACTACACCCGTACACACACATACCACCCTAATTATACACAGTACCCCTCCCCCCTCCCCCCACACACATACCTCCCTTATTATACCAGTAACACACAACACAACACCACCAAACACATACCTCACTAATAATACACAGTAACACACTACACTACACCCTAAAACATACCTCCCAAATAATACACTGTAACAAACTACACTACACAAATACGTACAGTAACACACTACACTACACCCGTACACACACAACTCCCTAATAATATACAGTTACACACTACACTACACCCATACACATGCCTCCGTAATAATGCACACTAATACACTACACACACTACACTACACACTTACACATACATCCCTAATAATACCAGTAACACACTACACTACACCCTTACACATATATACACACAACTCCCTAATAATATACAGTTACACACTACACTACACCCATACACATACCTCCGTAATAATGCACACTAATACACTACACTACACCCTTACCCATACCTCTCTAATAACACACAGTGACACAATACACTACACCCTTACACATACCTCCCTAATAATACACACTAATACACTACACTACACACTTACACATACATCCCTAATAATACCAGTAACACACTACACTACACCCTTACACATATATATCTCCCTAATAATACACAGTGACACACTACACTATACCCGTACATACACAACTCCCTAATAATATACAGTAACACACTACACTACACCCGTACACACACAACTCCCTAATAATATGCAGTTACACACTACACTACACCCATACACATACCTCCGTAATAATTCACACTAATACACTACACTACACACTTACACATGCATCCCTAATAATACCAGTAACACACTACACTACACCCTTACACATATATATCTCCCTAATAATACACAGTGACACACTACACTACACCCATATACACACATACCTCCCTAATAATAAACAGTCGCACACTACACCACACCCTTACACACACATACTTCCCTCATAACACACACTTACACACTACACTACACCCTTAAACATACCTCCCTAATAATACACAGTGACACACTACATTACACCCTTACACACACATACCTCCCTAATAATACACAGTAACACACTACACCACACCCGTACACACACATACCTCCCTAATAATACACAGTGACACACTACATACACTACACCCTTACACACATTCCTCCCTTATAATACACAGTGACACACCAAACTACACCCATATACACACAAATTCCCTAATAATATACAGTTACAAACTACACTACACCCCAACACACATACTTCAAGTTTCTAGTGTCCCGAGACCAGGTATATTTCCCGAGGCGAAGCCGAGGGAAATAGGCATGGTCAAGTAATAATAATGTTTATTTCAGGAAATAGATCATAGACATCACATGTAACATGACAGTTGACATACATATTACAGTACAACATACATATATATTACTAAAAATATTAAACAGAATATCACTGGTTTTTGGGGCAGTCCAAGGAGCAGGTGATTGGGGCATCCCCTTCCTACAAGCTCTCCGGACGCTCAAATATTAATGAACCTACATGCATTAAATTATCGTCAGTAATAAAATATTGTATTATCTTAAAATATTATATTATATATGAAACTAAAATTCATAACTGATTATAAGATATAGGTAATTATATCTATACAATTAATACAACACAAACATTGATCTATAAACCTGAGGATAGCCCATGAAAGCTCGAAA
Organism: Mizuhopecten yessoensis; assembly: GCF_002113885.1. Lineage (NCBI taxonomy): Eukaryota > Metazoa > Mollusca > Bivalvia > Pectinida > Pectinidae > Mizuhopecten > Mizuhopecten yessoensis. The sequence goes on along the minus strand of NW_018404940.1, from coordinate 272,667 downwards.
GCTTATTTCCAATGGGGTCCATGTTATATTGATCACGGGGAAAGATTTTTGCAGGAGGGAATGAATNGTTTATATTTAAAAAAATAATACGGTACAGTTGTCATAGTAACACATATTATTATAAATAAATATGTTTTCACATCGTGATAACTAATCATCAGGAGTTTTGGGACCTGTTTCTTCCATAACGGTCGTGTTTTATCTGAAATCCCCACATTTTCCCTTGGAAAACACATCACGTGTGTTTTCGAGTGGGGAAACAATTGCTATGGAGTATGACGTCACAATGGAAAATGACGTCGAAAAGCATTGTAACGTGACGTCATAAATCAAAGATTGATCTATGAAACACGTCTGAGTGTTACCCACTAGTGGGTAATCAAACGTGTTTACCAACTCCTGGCAGGTTTATCCATATGCAATGAGCTATGAGTGAAGAAACCTAGAGTGGTCGTGCGAGAAATATTTATCAATTATTGACGTTGTGGTTATGTGAACTCGTTCAAGATATTTTTATGTAAGTTAGACGAAGCCGAGGTCTGTATTAGACAGGTTTATAATCCATATATTCCCTAAATTATAAACCCTAAGCTGATAGCAAAGACTGACCATGAAGCGATGGACTGCATTTCTATTGGTAATGGAATGCTTTGTTAAAATCAGTGGAGCATCCTCCATTACCCCCGTGTACTATATATATATATATATAATAAGTATTCATTTCATATAAGAGGGACAGCAGTCATTTCAGTTATCCGAACCTCTGTTGTTGTTGTGTTGGAAAAATATTAAGATATTAAATGATGGATATAGTCTTATCATTGTCAATCTGGGCCCGTTTTCATGAAACCGTTCCCATGCTCAAGGATGATTTTTTTGCTCAAACCAACTTGCAAGAACTCGCTTAGTTCATGACAAATGATCAAGACTTCAAATTTAAACATTGGAAACAGTATTTTGCTTTAAGGCTCTTTAAAAAAATCCAAATCATCGACGAAATTATTTATTTATTAATTTAAAACCGGAACAAGAAATTAGGCTTGAGCACAAAATCCATGCCTGAGCATGAGAGCGGTTTCATGAATACGGGTAAGTAGTTGTTGTTCAGTATCAATGCCCTGGATTATCTCCAAACAGCTTATCGGTTCTATTCAATAAATCGGCTAAAGCCGTCTGGTTTTTCAAATTGACAAATTCCTGCCATCTATAATGGAAAGAACGAAGTTCAATACGCGACCACTAAAATAGGCCTGTTCTGACGTCAGAGGTTCGATTTGTTACACACATGTTGTCGTTGTTAGGAATTATGTGCTATCGTACAGAGTCATAATAAGGGAAATGTCGAGGACAAAGCTTTGTGTGGGACGTCAATGCAATCTTCACTTAGCGTTGAACATATGCTGTTGTATTTTTTGTGTACATTGTACTCCGTATGTCAGTGTCAGTATACCATAACCATATATGTGTGTTTGAACAAATCTGGCGACAATACAGCGTCTGCTTCTTTAGAAATCAGAAATAATAGACAAATGAAACCAGGAAACACCGTGTAGTAAACACAGAACATCGACCAACATGCTCACGTTATCGTACTTAAGTATCCGTTATTGATATAGAAGGGTATATTTTCCGACTGCTGTTCTCTTATAGTATAGAAGAGAGAATCTAGGACACCATGCCTCCCCAGAAGGACTATCGGGTAAGTCTTCTCGCAATCTCTCGTGGTCTCCAGGTAACACTTCAGAAGTCTACCCTAAGGGACTGTAGTTTTCGAGAAAATATAAAAGGCAAACTTCTCCAGAAAGCACCACATGTATAACACGCCACACAGCGCTATAGAAAAACTTAACCCGAAAGCAAATACTTCTCAAGACAACACAATAGAACTATTCCAGAAGCCACTAATATAAAATGGCAAGTGGCGGAACTGTAGAACTCTACCTAGAGACACATTTGTTCTCCAGACAATACTATAGGAGAGCTTTTTCTGCTTGCGGCGATAACAATAATCTGTGGAATCGGTACTTGCATCGAATTTCGGGATCAGTTTAATTTGAATATTTTACTGTCATTACTGATATACATTTTTTAACATGTACATGTATGTTGTCAGTTTCAAATCGAGGCGCTATGTATTGTACATGTTGTACGACTTAATTAAAGGAATATAAAGACTGTAGAAAACAAATGACGTTAGGGAAATTCGCGCTGTCAGCTTTAGTCGCCTGCAGTCAAGGGAAGACGGGCACTATACTGAGGTATCGAATCCCGATCCAGAAAACTAGAACACGAACGGCTTACCAAGGGTTCCAAGAAATTCTGATAGATGACAGTAGTATCTGAGGAGTTCAGAGGTCACTCAGATAGCGCAGTGGATATCGCGCTCGCCTTTTACCAGATCAGCCAGGGTTCGATCCCCCCATCCGACATGGAAAGCTATTTGCTCACCTGCCCGATTATATGGGTTTCTATCGGATAATCCGAACATAGGTTGAATGAGCTTGGTTCATAATTGTTGTAAAAGTTTAATTCATTTAACATACAGCAGCGCCCATACAATGTAACAGAGAAGAAATCCAGTAATCAACTCTGTGGATTGTTTACCAATAGCTCCTCTGAAAACTTCACTTCATTATTCATGTTGAGAGTTTTCAATTAAATCAAGTCGAACTGCCTACACTGACAGCCATGCCCACGCCAATCAGCCAGTTGTATAGACAGTTAAGGCTGTTACCCACCCGGTATATCAGCATGCGCTAATATATCTTTCAAAAAGAATGCAAAGATGTTTTACAACAGAGAAAAGCAATATTTCAAACTTCTTCTGTTCGAGAGAACTAAACAAGCGTTTTGGAGATGTCGAGGCCATGAAAAACCTTAATGAGGACCATCAACACCATCAACACCATCAACACCATCAACACCATCAACATCAACACCATCAACACCATCAACACCATGAACACCATCAACACCAACACCATCAGCACCATCAACACCATCAACACCCATCAACACCCATCAAAACCAACACCATCAAAACCATCAACACCATCATCACCACCACCATCAACACCATCAACAGCAACACCATCAACACCATCAACACCCTTCAACACCAACACCATCACCAACACCATCAACACCATCAACACCATCAACACCATCAACACCATCAGCACCATCAACACCATCAACACCCATCAACACCCATCAAAACCAACCCCATCAGCACCATCAACACCTACACCATCAACACCATCACCACCATCAACACCATCAGCACCATCAACACCATCAACACCATCAGCACCACCGCCATCAACACCATCAACAGCAACACCATCAACACCATCAACACCATCAACACCCATCAACACCAACACCATCCCCACCATCAACACCATCAACACCAACACCATCAGCACCATCAACATCATCAACACCCATCAACACCCATCAAAACCAACACCATCAGCACCATCAACACCTACACCATCAACACCATCAGCACCATCAACCCCATCAACCCCCATCAACACCCATCAAAACCAACACCATCAACACCATCAACACCAATCAACACCATCAACACCATCAACACCATCAACCCCAACCCCCTCAACCCCCATCAACACCCATCAACACCATCAACACCAACACCATCAGAACCATCAACACCATCAACACCCATCAACACCCATCCACACCAACCCCCATCAACACCAACACCATCAACACCATCAACACCCATCAACCCCCATCAAAACCAACGCCATCAGCACCATCAACACCTACACCATCAACACCATCAACCCCATCAACACCCATCAACACCAACACCATCAACACCAACACCATCAGCACCCTCAACATCATCAACACCCATCAACACCCATCAAAACCAACACCATCAACACCATCAACACCATCAACACCCATCAACACCCATCAAAACCAACACCATCAACACCATCAACACCATCATCACCACCACCATCAACACCAACAACAGCAACACCATCAACACCATCAACACCCTTCAACACCAACACCATCACCAACACCATCAACACCATCAACACCAACACCATCAACACCATCAACACCATCAACACCAACACCATCAGCACCATCAACACCATCAACACCCATCAACACCCATCAAAACCAACACCATCAACACCATCAACACCATCATCACCACCACCATCAACACCAACAACAGCAACACCATCAACACCATCAACACCCTTCAACACCAACACCATCACCAACACCATCAACACCATCAACACCAACACCATCAACACCATCAACACCATCAACACCAACACCATCAGCACCATCAACACCATCAACACCCATCAACACCCATCAAAACCAACACCATCAACACCATCAACACCATCAACACCATCAACAACACCAACACCATCAGCACCATCAACAACCATCAACACCATCAACACCCATCAACACCATCGACACCATTAACACCCATCAACACCAACACCATCACCACCATCAACACCAACACCATCAACACCATCAACACCATCAACACCATCAACACCCATCAACACCATCAACACCATCAACACCAACAGCATCAACACCCATCAACACCAACACCATCAACACCATCAACACCCATCAACACCAACACCATCACCATCAACACCAACACCATCAACACCATCAACACCATCAACACCCATCAACACCATCAACACCATCAACACCAACAGCATCAACACCCATCAACACCAACACCATCAACACCATCAACACCCATCAACACCATCAACACCAACACCATCAACACCATCAACACCCATCAACACCCATCAACACCAACACCATCAACACCCATCAACACCCACCAACACCATCAACACCAACACCATCAACACCCATCAACACCCACCAACACCATCAACACCAACACCATCAACACCCATCAACACCCATCAACACCATCAACACCAACACCATCAACACCCATCAACACCATCAACACTATCAACACCAACACTATCAACACCATCAACCACCATCAACACCATCAACACCATCAACACCACCAACACCATCAGCACCATCAACACCTACACCATCAACACCATCAACACCATCAACACCATCAGCACCATCAACACCATCAACACCATCAACACCACCAACACCATCAGCACCATCAACACCATCAATACCATCAAAACCATCAACACCATCAACACCATCAACACCAACACTATCAACACCATCAACAACCATCAACACCCATCAACACCAACACCATCAACACCATCAACAAGAAACTCCTGGTCAATATCATCGTAGATATCCAGGGGTTACGCTCACTTTCGCTCTCTACATCCCTGGAATATGTCATAGCAAAATAGAAGGCTTGGTCTGCGCCACCTTGTTGATAAGACAAGGAGACTAGTTCGATCCTTTGATATACATCAAAAGAATCTCGCGGTCACGTAACGGTAAAAGTTGACTGGCTTTGAAGTCGGGCGTCTCTCCTTTATAATCTTCAAAGGACAGGTATCAGCCTTGCAATTGGTCAGTATTTTTTTTGCCCTGAGACCAATCAAACAGCTATCTTCGTGCCTTCAACTTTGCCATGACATATCCCAGCAGGGGTGTAGAGAGCGAAAGTGAACGTAAACCCTGGATATCAAGGATAGACCAAGAGGTGTGTTCAAAAAGCAGTATATTGGCAAAGAAATTTGAGGCCTTTTTCGTACAAAAAAACAAGATATTGGTCTAAATAAAATGGATGACAACGTTAACTCCCCCCCCCCCCCCCCCCCACTTCGACACACCTAGTTGACTAATGAGCATGACCTCAAGTAGAAATTCAGACTAACCCACAATTAATCTGACAAAGTCTAAAATCAAAACATTATCATTATTTGGGATAATTTAAGAACTGTCCAGAGAACTTACCACAAAAGACCGAGGAATCACTGACACACTGAAAAAGTATCGCTAACGTAAGTGCAGGCAAATTCACCATGCACCCAAATTCGCAACCGTGTGACGAAAATGCCATATGACGTCATAATACATAAGATGTGACGTAAATAACGTCACCAAAGTCTTCAACACAGTTAAAGCCTTAATAAAATTGACAGGAAGAGGTATAAGAGGGAAAGGTTTATATTATTAATCAAAACAGTTATGAAATATCTTGTAACACAACGAATCTTAAAAAAAATTGGGGTGTGCGACGGACATCTCGTCAACTAAACTCATTAATCTGAGCGGAGACGTACATAATACGTCTCTGATCTGAGGCCTGTTGTATTTTATTAAGTGTAAATTCATTACATACACTTTGACAATACCCATATCTCAACGCTTATTGCAGTAAATGGTCGACTGAGCCGTCAATGGAAGTAAATTGTTTTTCTGCAAGTGCACTTTGGTACATACAATGTACTGACGATCCGATGCTTGTTTATGGAAATGACGTTCGGAAAGATTTGATAATTCATTTTCCATTTTCATGCAATGTGTATTAAGAATACAATCAACCAGTATCTTTTTAAAAGTATTGTTTGCGTCCAACATTCAACCATCTTATAACACTTAAATTAAAACACCATCTAGAAATGTTCTAGATTTATACCTGTTGTCGGCCTGAAAGTACTGCTGTACATTCGCATGCTGATTGTACGTATAGAGACCGACAGTTACCAAAGACTGATTTTTACATGAAAAAGTAAGTTGACAAAATCTTTAATAAAGTCGATGGCAAGATCTCCAGGAGACTATAAGTATTTCTAGGGGAACAGACTGTGCCCCTCTTCAGGTCGATTTGTTTTTGTGTTCATATGAGGTTAAATTTATCGATGAGCTTATCAGGACTACTAACAAAAACCTAGCCAGTCCTTCAATAAAACATTCAGACATATCGTGATGTGTTGTCTTTACGTAACACGAACTATTGATCACGTCGATCGCACATACCCTCCTGAGATCAAGGACACTAAGTCTCCTATATTCGACCGCTTTCCACGATATTTACTCACAGCATGACAGGGAAGCTTACTTCTAAGCTATTATTAACGGGTCGATTCCGATCGTATTTTTTTTTATTTTCTTGGCAGTAACATCCCTGCTCCCCGAACCTATGGTGTTTATATGTCGCAGTTGATTCGGTTTTCAAAGGTGTGCTGCGAATATCATGACTGCTGACGGACAAACTTCTACACAGATTGATATCTCCACACGGAAAAGAGTCGCATTGTTAATCTTCCTTTGTGCTAAATTCGTCCTAGTTTTATCGATTTTGAGTTCTGATTGAGGTTTTCTCTAATGTGTGTGTGATGTTTATGCAAGGAAAGACAAATGAGGCAGTTAACTACCTTTCAACCTGTCCTGCGCCTGTAGGATGAAAGGTGTTACAAAAATCTCAAGCAACCCTTTGAATGGTTTATAAAACAATACTGAAAGTGTAAACACATGGAAACTGGAAACAATCCCAAAATACATCATCGCGTTATAAAATGACGGTCGATATCACAACAGGAAAAGGATGTTGGAAGTGATCATTGGTGACGAATTTCAATTCCGTCTGGGCCGAGTGTTTGTTTACAAAATCGAACAAAACTCTTTTATAAGAAATAAAGCGACAAAATCTAGGCTACAGCTCTACTCAAAGGACAAACAACTCAGAAGGGGGTTCAGCGACGAAATGAATACAGACGTTTTGAAGCTCTATTGCTGCCCATGTAGGAATGCCGAGGAGACCGTGCCGACCAGATCCAATTATATAGAATAATTAAAACCATTGATAACGTAAACTTAAGTAGAATGTTCAATGGTGCCAATTCTACAGCAACACGAAGAAATAATATTAATAAGCTCCATACCAAAATATCTTTCAGATTCGATACATGTAAGCCTATTTTCTAAAACAGAGTAATTGGCTGTATAGAACTGACTACCGGAGGAGGTGATCTCAAAGAGGTCTGTCATGACCTTTAATTAGTGAGTGAAGGAACCACCCGAGCAGCTTCTTAATATTTGACTGTGTGATAAGAGTGATATGTTACAAAACAAACATCACAGCAGGTGTTCGAGTGATATGTTTCCAAGGTAATTTTCAACATATGTTTTGAATATTGAACGACGTAGAAAGTTTCTCCATATAGTGTCAAGTGTAAATTATATATGTCAAATCTAGGTATACCAGAAAAGCCAGGATGAAAAATAAAAGGTAGGAGTGGAAGGGATGTAAGGGTCGATGTAGAATCAAATAACAGGCAAGATAGTATCAATCTTATTGCAAGAATCCAAAGTAAGAATCCCCCCCCCCCCCCAAAAAAAAACCCAACCCAAAACAGGAGGACAGATATACAGTAGAGGATGGCGCAGTGGATATAACGCCCGCGTACAACTAGGAATTGGTCATCCACGTGGGTTTTCATCGGGTAATCTAGTTTCCTACTACATGTCAACCCCTGAGTGAAACCTTCCGGGCCAACAAAAGTTGCTAACATAGATTGATAGAGTTTGTTTATTAATAGGTACTCAATTTTAAGGTATATACAATAGAGGAAACATATGCAATACAATTCATCCTAAATATTTCCAAAATATATAAATAAGGAAATATGTACTCAAGGATTAAAAGACAGACATATAGTTCACCTCTCAGCTCAATACTGGCGGAAACCTGATACACGGAAGACATTTTACAATAATGTGAAATGAACAACAGTCAAGTATAAAACCGAAACCATATTATTAATTTTTTATTTTGTTTTTTGTTTTTCCGCAGGTTGTATTGGTACCATATTATTGTAAATTTCTTAAATGTGACTTGCCACAGAGAAGTTGCACTGTCGGAACCGGCCAGGTGCGGAATGAAGTGCATGGCAGGTGAGACAAGGGTGTGAGATGGGACACGCTTGTGCGACACTCTCGCTTACACAAGCTCAAGCATATTTCGCACGCGCTGATGGCATTGTATCTCAAGCGCAGCAGGTTGTAAAACGGGATAAATTATTTAATACATGATACGTATTGTTATTGGCGTGTCGGAACCTAGTCTAGAAGATATGACAACTTATGTTTAGGTTACTGAAAATAAATCTATAATTGAATTAGATTTAGGACTCTTTAACCTTTTTAAAGCGTTTAATCTGGGATGTTTCCGTTTAAACGGTCAAACCGGTCGGACCACAGTTGTTCGTTTATTGAAATAGGTCGGACCTAGTAATCTGATTCTGCGTTAAGGCGAGCCGTGAGAAAGCCTTGCAAAGCCTGCTTAAACATTTGCAGGTCCGCCAGGATTTATACCCGAAATGTTACACCGATTGTTCCACATAAACGAACAGGCCCCCGGTATCTCTTTCTCTAGCTAGTTCAAGTTTTATTATATCCAAATGCAATACAGCATATAGGTTACAAAAATACATAATTAAATATTCAAAATTCATATGTGATGTACAAGATGGCGGAGGACAATTCCATTCAAATATATATATGCCTACAGACATGTAATAAAGATATCACTTGCAGTTTTACAGCATGATTTTTCGTAAAGTTGTGAGAAGTATATAACAATATAATCATATGTGTGACTTAACTACCTGTATATATGTGACGACATGAAAGGATGACACCATAATGAAAACACTACACATAACTTCAAACAGCCAGAAAAAACCAGGGGATGTCATTAAAGTCCTATTTAACGCGCTATTAACGAATCTTAAATAACTATTTTTATGCATGTACACTCATAACAAAGTAGTTTCAAATAATGTTTTAATATAATATCACTACTGAGCGAGGTGAATTTTCCTTTTAGAAGTAGCGTGCCACAAATATTTACCCAGTCTATTTAAAGATTTAACACTTTTACAGGTAAATAATTCTATTAGTTTATAGACACTTGGATGTCGATAATAATACTGTTTGGTGTATGTTTTTCTTAAATCAGAATATGCAGGACAATGTAGAACAAAATGTACTTCATCTTCGATATCATTTTTATCGCAGACTGTACATATTCTCTGACCTCTTGGAATGTTATTATAGCGCCCAGATTCTATGTTAAGACTGTGTGCTTGCATGCGAAATTGACTCAATAACTTTTTTATCCTTAAATTAATGGGCTTAGTCAGATAGAACTGGACGCAAACGGTATCAACAAGATGCTTGTACAAATAACATTTTGAAGATGCATCAAAAGCACTGCGTAATTCTTGGATAAATACATCATGAACACTTTGAGCATACATTTGCAAAATAAGATTTTCATTTTGTACATATTGACAAGTCCAAATATAATTAAAACCGAAACTACATAGTTCATGCTTAATTTGATAAACCCAATTAATTTTACAATTAGGTTTTCTGATATTCAATTCGACTAATGCGTCGTAACATGATTTTAAAACACAGTTATTAGTATTTAAATTTTTTAACCAATATCTCATTATGGCCATTTTACGTTGCAAATATAATGAATATCTCCCAGTTTCAAAGTAAACCATAGAAGTATTGACAGTTTTCTTAACATTTAATAGGTCTTTGAGAAAAAGGAGATGGATTTTTTCAATTTGTGGCGATACATTATGCCCCCAAACTTCACACCCGTAATTCAATATACATGCAACATATGTATCGAATAAAGACATTATAGTTTCCGTATTAAGGGCAAAATCTTTCATTTTTCATTTTAAGTGGTAATATGCTTTCCTTCCTTGACAAGCTAATGTATCTTGTGTTACAGTAAATCTTCCATTATAGTTAAAAACTAATCCAAGATAACAAAACTTATCAACAATTTCGATAGATTTACCATTGAAAGTCCAAATTTCATAAGGTAAAATTCTTTTTCTTTTTCTAAAAACAATAATTTTAGTTTTTTCTATATTAACATTTAAACTCCATTTTCAGTGTATCTAGCATATGCTGAAGATAGGTAGCATCCTCCGAGAATAAAACTGTGTCATCCGCATACATTAGCATAAACAGGTTTAATAACTGTAATTCATAACTTTGACAATTAGAATTTATAAATTCACTTTCCATATCATTTACAAATAATGAAAAAAGTATGGGAGATAACGATTCCCCTTGTAATAATCCGACATGAAGATCAAACATGGCGGATAATGACATTATCATAAATTGATTTAATTACCTTAAGTAGTCTACTCCTAATACCATTTCTCCAAAGTTTATACCACAAATTCTGGTGTGTCACACTATCAAATGCCTTACTATAATCAATAAAAGCGCAATAAAGCCTCTTGTTTCGTTCTATCGAATTGATAACTAAACTATGTCATCCAAAAATTGCGTCTCTTGTACCAATAACAATATTTTCTCGTTTACTCCATTTTAACAGACGTTTATTTAACAACCACGTAAACAGTTTAGCTAAATGGCTAATTAATGTAATTCCCCTATAATTATTGACATTGTTTCTATCGCCCTTTTTATGTAAAGGAATAATGACGACTTGAGCCCATGACTCTGGAAAATATCCTATTTGTAACATAGTGTTAAATAACCTTAATAAAACCGGTGAATTTTTTTCTTTCTATTCAATAAAATATTCATTAAGTACCATATCAATACCATCAGATTTACCCCTAGATAGACCCTTAATTACTTCTAATAATTCATCTATATTAAAATCTATATCAAGTACAGGATACAGGCACTCAGTGTTTTTGTCTTCCAAAATATCATTGTCATTTATTTGCTACACCTGCCAAATTTTTAAAGTAATTGAAAAAATCTTTTAATGATATTTCACCAGTATTACATGTCTTACGATTCCGAAAATTACGATAAAATTCTATAGGATTATTACGTTTTAATAAATCTCGCATGTTCCCTTCCATTCTTAAATATTCTCGCCTCAATTTCTTCTCACAAACTTTATACCGTTTTTTAGCTTGTGTAAGATTTATTCTGTTGGCCAATGACCGTTCACCATTAAACACTGATAATGCACTTTTATATTTTTCGATCAAGAGTCTGGCATCATAAATGTCGTTTGTTACCTTTCAAAGCCGGTTGCTCAAAGGTTAGTTAGAATTAACCATTGGTTAGGGTAAACTTGAAAATAAGAATACAACAGAATCAAGAACATTTCTATTAATTCACTGCTATAGATTGGTGGAGACAAATTTATGTGTTTTGAGGTAAAATTTTGTTTTAAGAGCCTTTTTATCTTATTGGCAACAAACCTGAATGTTTTAAATAACAACTGGTTGTAGTTAACTAGCTTTTGAGCAAATGAGGCCAGATATCCAGTTATTTCAGTAGTTGTTTTGTCCGGCGTGGAATTCTCCGTCAACTAAGATATTTAAAAAAAAAGAGATTACTTTCCGCTAATTTTGTTGTACAGTTCAGATATCCACGTATTCATTAAAAAATGTATGTCGTGTTATGATTCTGATATCATTCGATTTGCGTGAGGTTCCATTAACAAACTTAAAAAACCATCGAGATTATATTGTGCAATATGCCGTTAGCACAGCTAAATTAGTCTCGGAGCACTCAAATGTTTAAATGTAAACATTAACAGCAGGAAACGGTGAGTGGTACAAAAGTGATGCAGTAACACAGTTCTGCTTGACACCATATTTTATTAGGGGCTGTTTTACTCATTATACATGTGATTTGTAAAAGTAGGCTATATTTTGTATCAGTACTTTACGCCTCAGTATGCGATTTTCTTCTTCTGTTTTTTTTTTTATACCGGATATGATAAACATGAATGAAAGACTATATATATATATCCTATGAGTAATCTCCGTTTGTACTCAGACGGAGCATACTACCTTTATTATAAATGTACGGGAAGTAAAAAAAAACACCTCTATTTTCAGGATTTAAAAAAATATTTCATATAATTCTTTGCTACATTTTGGTTTGTACAATGTTTTCGATATGTTGATACCTAAACCAGATAAACAGTAGTTTCTTTAAACATTATGGTTTCATTTTGTTTTCCGAAGATCTCGGAACAAAGATAAAAGACAAAATACGTTTTTGCGGTCACACAAGCAGGTATACCGCTACTTATAAATAAACAAATAGTCACGGAGATAGGCGTGGCTCATTACTCCACATTTATCAAAAGATGTGGTGCCTCGTGACTCACCTATTATCAACAGATTATAAAGAAGTGACTTGCGTATTGTCAGCAGATGTTGTGACTTTTAGCTCGCCCATTGATACAGTGGATCCTAATAAGCTTCTTGTTTGTCCAGTTTCCTTAAGCTGTTGTTAATGATTAACCTGGTTCTCAACTTAAACTCAAATTGTTGTTGACCAGTTGAATTAATATTATTTTAAATTCGTTTGACAATTGACTTTTGGATGTGGAATTGGTATTTGTAAGTACTATTTCAAAGTAAATACCAATGAGGGAGAACATGACACATACAAACACACACACAATCACACAACCACACGTAAACGTGATATGTTAAGCTGGTAACCTTGGAAACATTCAGAATGCCTAGATATTGACCTTCAGTGTCGGGATTTTTCCATGTTGTAAGGACGGAAAAATTCCTATTGAACCCTGGATAATGAATCAAACTTGTGAAGGACAGAGATGAACTAAATTTTATAACGGACTCGTTTAAAGTAAACACGTAAAGCAGGTACATGTTTAGTTTTATAATCAATAAATGTACATTTAAATGATCCAAAAGCTTGATATTGAAAGCATTGTCAGCTTAACAAGGATGTGTAATGAAATACAATCTTCAGCAATTCCAAATTAATTGGAATCTATAACACAATAACCCACGTGATGGGCATACGTTGTCTTTTGAAGGTAGTAAACATGCAAATGAATGCTTAATTAAAATGTAAAGAGTCTACCCCAATTAGAAAAAGTAACGCATAACTCATTAAGCTTTCCAGGTTTTGGGCATTAAGACTGGCATATCTTACCGACATGGGTATGACTTACAATGCGGATAGCATTCGCAGACATACCAGTTTTTCTGTTTCTTGTCGATTATTTAAATCTAAGGGAAAATGCAGATACATGTAGCTTCCTTATCCAAAGTCAAACAACATTAAAATGGCCTATAAAGTCATATAACACCCTTAATATCGATTAGATACTTACAAATGTAAATACAGTACCCTAACAGAAGTTTAATAAGTTGCAATTGAGTTGACTTGAAGCCAACGTCAAGTGTGGTCAGTTTTGTCTTTGGGAAAGCTGGTGAAACTTTTCCGAGCCTCTCTGTGAGAAGTAAACATGCACATTACCACGTTGTGGGCTTACAACAGTGTCAGTGAGTCTGATTTCATACATTTTATGATAATAATATACAACATTCGATAAAACATTAACACAATAGATCGGAAGCAAGAATGATATGTATCATAAAATGTCAATCTTATGATACTTTTTTTGTTCACAGTTAGATTTGAATGAAAATAAACTAAGTTTGATTAGAGAAGGCACTCAAGGGGGCAACTTAGGGAGAATTTTAAACCACACGAAGTGATGTACCAGTAGGTATAATCTATGGGCGGATTGGTCGAGTGGTTAACACTCCGGCCTTCCAAGCAGGCGGCCGGGGTTCGATCCCCGAAGTCGCCGTACGCATGGAATATTCAGAGAAAGTGTTTTTCTCCTGGCTACACAACTCCAACAATCCAGTAGGAGTATAAAATGGTCTGTGGTGGATGTTGCGGTATCTGTGCTGTAGCGTTCAAGTGAGGTGGCAATATAAATGATGCGGTTGGAAGCACGGTCCCACTACAAAAAGAACACATTACATCTCCAGCACACACGCAGGCATACACACATGGGGAGATATTAGCAAGGTGGCATATAACTAGTAGCTAGTGCTTAATAAGGCAGCTTCTTCGATTTTCTCTAAACTTGTATTGATTAATGTATATGTTTATTTTATTAATTGTATATCTATGTACTGTAAAGCGCGTTAGAGTGGCTTATGTTAGCTAGATAAGGCGCTATATCAAATGCTGTATATACTATTATTAATATTATTGAAAATACTTGTTAATCAGATAAAACTACTTAGTAAATACAGTGAGGAAATATTTGAGAAGTTGGGAAAACACAGAAAAGGGTGATTGCACTTAGGAATGAACATTTTCACGAATTATAATGTATTCTAGTAAAGTGATGTAATGTATTCTAGTAAAGTGATGTAATGTATTCTAGTAAAGTGATGTAATGTATTCTAGTAAAGTGATGTATTGTATTCTAGAAAAGTGATGTAATATATTCTAGTAAAGTGATGTAATGTATATAGACGGACCATTGTATCATCATTTTAGCGTAAATGTACAAAAAAAGCAGCTTTAGACAATGATATCACACCCCCTTTTTTTAATCACAGAAATATTCATGGTTTGTCGTTCGAACAATCTTTTCATTGCTCGCATGTGGAAAAAATCTTGAGCCCACCTGCCTTGGCGTTATTGATGTCATCCACATGGTTGCGATCTCTAAACAAACAGTACAGACCCGATGTATTTGAACAAGCCAAATGTCAAAACTGAAATATTAATACATTTTAAAAGGCACGAAGCATTTTTATTAAGATTACTTTGGATATTTGTTACTCTTACAGTATGAGATTCAAGCGATTAGTTGACAAACGAATACAAAACAATTGTTATGTTAATTAGATTAGAGGATATATAAGATTCAGAAGAATAGCAATACTTCATATAATTGAAGTTGTTTACATAATATGTATTTTTTGGCCCAATCTCGTTTTAGACTTTTCTCATATTGATTGTTTAAGACAGTGTCCTGTTACATAATGTATGCAGTTTCATTTAAGTTCCGTAAGATGAGCTCAAATATAGATCTTTACTTACCTTGAGAGTGAAAATGATGTGACATAAATCTGAAAAAGGTCTGTTTATGTACATTTGTATCACAATTACTGTTTAAGTATAAGAATGCTTCATTAAAAAAGTGATGATTTCATTGAAAAAATGAGTTTCCTTACTTCAGAGACGGTAATGCATCACGCTGTCAAGAAACGGCCACGGTGTCTATAGAGGCTGTCACGCTGTCTAGAGACGTCCACGCTGTCTATAGAGACGGCCACGCTGTCAAGAAACGGCCATGCTGTCTAGAGAAGGCCACGCTTTCTAGAGACGGTCATATGCTGTCTAGAGACGGCTCTAGAGACGGTCACACTGCATGCTGTCTAGAGAAGGCCACGCTGTCTAGAGACGGTCATATGCTGTCTAGAGACGGCCACGCTGTCTAGAGACGGCCATGCTGTCAAGAAAGGGCCATGCTGTCTAGAGACGGTCACACTGTCTAGAGACGGTCACGCTGTCTAGAGACGGTCACGCTGTTCTAGAGACGGTCACGCTGTCTAGAGACGGTCACACTGTTCTAGAGGCTGTCACGCTGTCTAGAGACGGTCACACTGTCTAGAGACGGTCACGCTGTCTAGAGACGGTCACGTTGTCAAGAAACGGCCATGCTGTCTAGAGACGGCCACGCTGTCTAGAGACGGTCACGCTGTTCTAGAGACGGTCACGCTGTCTAGAGACGGCCATGCTGTCAAGAAAGGGCCATGCTGTCTAGAGACGGCCACGCTGTCTAGAGACGCTGTCTAGAGACGGTCACGCTGTTCTAGAGACGGCCACGCTGTCTAGAGACGGCCATGCTGTCAAGAAAGGGCCATGCTGTCTAGAGACGGCCACGCTGTCTAGAGACGGTCACGCCGTCTAGAGACGGTCACGCTTTTTCTAGAGACGGTCACGCTATCTATAGAGACGGCCACGCTGTCTAGAGACGGTCACGCTATCTATAGAGACGGCCACGCTGTCTAGAGACGGCCACGCTGTCTAGAGACGCTGTCTAGAGACGGTCACGCTGTTCTAGAGACGGTCACGCTATCTATAGAGACGGCCACGCTGTCTAGAGACGGTCACGCTATCTATAGAGACGGCCACGCTGTCTAGAGAAGGCCACGCTGTCTAGAGAAGGCCACGCTGTCTAGAGAAGGCCATGCTACATGTATATATAGAGACGGCCACACTGTCTAGAGACGGTCACGCTGTCTAGAGACGGTCACGTTGTCAAGAAACGGCCATGCTGTCTAGAGACGGCCACGCTGTCTAGAGAAGGCCACGCTGTCTAGAGAAGGCCACGCTGTCTAGAGAAGGCCATGCTATATATAGAGACTGCCACGCTGTCTAGAGAAGGCCACGCTATCTATAGAGACGGCCACGTTGTCTAGAGACGGTCACGCTGTCTATAGAGACGGCCACGCTGTCTAGATACGGTCAAGCTGTCTGGAGACATTTGCGTTGCCTAGAGAAATTCACGCTGTCTAGAGAAGGTCACACTGTCTAGAGAAAGTCACGCTGTCTAGAGACGGTCACACTGTCTAGGGACGAAGTGTTATGGAAAATTACCTATTTATAAAATTAAATCGTTTGCACATAAAGACATGCAATAGATGAGTACATAACGCATGTTTGATAACGAATTCCTGTAACAAGTATTTGGGCTTACACGTATCATCCTTGTATTAATCGCTTTTCGAAAGGTTTAATGTCACGTGTACTCTGTGGTTATAAATGTGACCCAGTTATGCCGTTGTTGCCAATATGGACGTGTTAAACACGTCGAAACAAACCGATTTACCAATGTGGTGATAATACCTCAGTTCAATACAGCTAAACTGCTGCCAACTATTCTATAAATATACCAACATAATCTTCAGTAATCATAACGCACACTAATGGCCCAGAATTCCTCTGATCAGATGAGATTTATTGATTGCATAAGGTCAATTAACGTTTGTATTTTTTTAACCTACACACGACAATACAATTATATTTGAATGATTTTCATCAAGATATTCAAAATTCACGACATGCGTTTGTTTTTAGCATGTCAAACGTTGCCAAATTATTTATCGTCTACGTTTGATATTCTTATTATTGTTTTTGTTATAACTATTATAAAACTTGTATGTGCTAAAATTATGAAACATTGACTAAGAATACCATACCTACAATAACAATAATGCAATTTAGAATAGCATTAATATATTTTCCGTTACTAATAACAAAATATTGAAAAATAAAAGTATAGTAGGTGTATATAATTAAGCAACATTTTACATGTTATATTTGTTTTAGGTCAGAAACAAACGGCTAGCCAACTCAAATGATGTCTGCCCGATGCAAAACTGCGGCCCGCTCAAATGCAACCGATGTCAATTTTCTTTGTTGAAACCTACTCTCATGTGAAGATGAACACAAATCTGCTCATAATTTCCCCTTTTTACAAATAGACGAGGGCCTCTGTTAAAAGCATACTATGTAAAAAAAACCACCGAATAATAAAACATACATTTTGTCAAAAATGGTTGAAAATTAACTGTTCACGGGTGCAAATATTTGAATTCATTTTTATAAACATTTTTATATTATCTACTTTTGTGCTACTGTTAACTTACTACACAAGGAAGCAATTCTTAATTAACTTTCGATTTTTCTGCAATATCATAACCATAACTTTTGTTTGTTTGTTAGATGTTGTTATATAATAATTTTGGAATCGACATTATTTTCTCTCGCGAGAAACAATGGTTTGTTTTATTTTCATATCATATTATTACCAACCATTTGCATGTAATATTCTGACTACCAAATCATCCATTGGATAACAGGTTGAATGCTTGCTTTGATTGCCCTAAGTATGTAAATGATCGATGTACCACACAGCGTCCAGTAAAGCAGAGTTCGTTCTTTCGTAATCCATGTTGACAATCATTATATATTATTGTATTGACTTTAAACCTGCCTATGATTCGCCACTTTTATCGTTGTTTGGAACATCATCATTGACAGTACAGTTTTTAGTCTGCCCTAACCTGTGTAAATAACCCTTAATGTACTCTACAATATTTTCTCCAATCAAGGCGTAATATAATTGAATACCTGAGAGAACATACAGGTAACTAAATTTCAGTTTCCTCTTATCTTGGAAATATTGCCAGGCTAGAGTATGGTGTCGTATATGGGTCTACTCTTGTTTTTAAGTCTATATATGTTGATTATCACAACAAAATGTTTGTCTACAAGTATTGGACAATCGTAAAGCTACATGTAAGTGCCACTCATTTTGCGGCACATATAACGCAGATACGTGAACCTTAACTTCCTTTTCAAACTTCTAAAAGGTTTAGTTCAGTTGAATAGCATGGATGCTGCTTTCCCTCTTCTACCAGTCAGCCGTTAACAACTTATTGTTTCAATACGTTCTTCTTATCCCATACAAAGAATCAGGCTCGAACGTTTGGTTGCATTTAGTCCTGAGAGGTTACTATAAAAGGTTTTTTGTACTGTAAGATATAACTCCAAACCCGTAGGGTTACTTGAAGATAGCAAAGACAGACCTAAAAGACTTCAAGTTTGACTCGTGTGCTGAGGGAGTTTTTGTGCTGAGGGAGTTTTTGTGATGAGGGAGTTTTTGTGCTGAGGGAGTTTCAGTTGGTACGGAAATCCATTTCACATAGGACCCGAGGGGAGTATTTATGTATATATAGTTTTTTGTTAATTCTTTGGGCCCCTCTTGTTCTCCTATGGCTTGTTGCATTGTTAGAAACTGGGATGGATCGATACCGCCATGTCCGTTTTTAATTTTGTACCGCATCACGAGTCCGGCTTTTGTCTTCTCTAGACTACCGACTCCCAATCGATTGAATTGTTCATGCTGGTTACACAACTAGACTCTCTATACATATGTAGCTACCATACGTTGGACATCTTCAGGACCTAGACCTGATCTGACGTATAAGGGTATCAGCATGTGGCTGCGCACTATGGTATAGTCCGAATTATTCTGACGTTTTATCGACTTTTTTCATATCGGTCTGGTGTCAATTAACGTCAGAACTCCGGCCCTCTATAATATGCGGGAAATATGCGACCCGCGCCCGGAGCGCACTTCAAACTGATATTTTAGAAACAAATCGTCACTTTCACACACATGTCGCACATGGATCGAAAGATC
The DNA here is from genome assembly GCF_002113885.1 of Mizuhopecten yessoensis. NCBI lineage: Eukaryota > Metazoa > Mollusca > Bivalvia > Pectinida > Pectinidae > Mizuhopecten > Mizuhopecten yessoensis. Next base: position 252,614 of record NW_018404940.1, on the reverse strand, counting down.
TATTGTTTATGCACAAGATGAACATTCATAACATGCCTCAAACAACCAATACAATCACTAAAGACATATTTTTTAAAACTTACTCTGTTTTACTCTTGTTTTTTGATAGTCCCACCTTCTAATGCCACGTGACTAAAATCTCGCCGGCCTACGTCATAACGTTGGGAAAACCTTCGGTAACGCGAGATCTCGTCAAGTCATGTGACATTGCTCATGGCCTAGTGCATAAAGAAAAGATCTTTCGATCCAAGTGCGACATGTGTGTGAAAGTGACGATTTGTTTCTAAAATATCAGTTTGAAGTGCGCTCCGGGCCCGGGTCGCATATTTCCCGCATATTATAGAGGGCCGGAGTTCTGACGTTAATCGACGACAGACCGATATGAAAAAAGTCGATAAAACGTCAGAATAATTCGGACTAACTCTGGGAATGGTCTAAGTAAAGTGGTATACGTTTAAGTTTCTATTTTCTGGATGACAAGTTGTATCTCAGTAATCTTGAGTCTTGTTTGCTTTGCTGTTGATAGGCTGTATTTGTTTATCCCAAAATAGTTCCGAAGTGAAGATGACACATAGACATCTGCTAGATTCAAGATTTTCCAGAGTTGATTGAGAAGAAAGTGACTATTCTTAGTTTGATTTTTCCTTTTAGAGATGACAAAAATGGCACTTTTCTAGCGCTAAAATTTATCTTCAATTGATCTTCCAGTTTCCCAAGGTTTCTTTATTATTATGAAGTTATTGAGAGTCGTGTTAAGATATGTTTCTGTGTATAATGAACAGTCAGTAGCATAGAGCTTGATGTGCCAAGAATCGGACCTAACAATGTCATTGATGTAGATCAGAAACCGGAGTTGGCGTACAGCCGTCCCGGAAATACCTAATATCAGAGCTGGCACCGCTGTTAATGATCACTTTCTGTTTTATGTATTAAAAAAGAAGGAAGACCAAAATACAGTTTCTGTCTGTCTTAATGCCTTTGTATTTTAGTTAAGAAAACGTTCTTACATGAGACACGTAATCGAATGCTTAAGGAAAACAAGAGGACGACACCGTTTTGTTTATCTTTATCAAAGTTTGTCAATACACACTCTAATATCAGAATTAGTGGAGTTTCAGTAGAGAGTTTTGTCCTGAAGCTTTGTGGTTAATATGATCCGTATTTGGTACATGTATGGATCACTGACATGGTAACCAAGGTAGATGCATAAGTCAATAATCAAAACTTACTGAAACAATAGTTCTTTGTATAATATAATGCAATTTGTTTCTGTTTTTAGATGGCAGTGCAAATCCACAGTTTTGGTCTCAATATCTTTCTTTTATAACTCGCTAGTTTCAGTCCTCTCCTCTTGCATTTAGCAGTGCTAGACCATTGTTAGATACATCTTTACAATGTTTGACATACCAAATCTAATCTAGTGTTGAGGTTCAAAGCAGGGACGTAGGCTATTTCATAATGACGCTCATTAAAGTGCCTCACGGCTATGCTGTCACTACCCGAGTTAGCGATGTGAGGCAGTGACATTACTTGGATTTGATGTATTTTTGCATGATGGGGTGTCATCGACAAAGCAGGAGACGCGCGCTCCTCCGACACATCTGGTATTTTTCTCCTTTCCTTTCCCTAGGATCTCCATGTCAATCTTTGAGTTCGAGTTATGGTTTTACTTACACCTCAGTATGCTCTTGTTGTTTTTCGATAGGCTGACACGTTATCGTCTTGCGAATTTCAGACATTCCGATTTCAACTAAATCTTGTTCTTTTTTTTGTATCTTTACCTACATTTATTGTCTTTAAACAGACCTGAGTTCCGTTATAAATCTTAATGTGATCGGTCTAAAAGCTTTAAGTTATTTTAATGTTTAAAAGCATTTCAACTTCTACGTGTCATTACTTCGACATTTAGTTATGTAAATATTATAACCAAAAAGACGTTCATTATGCGTAAGAAAGTCGTACTTAGATGAAACATTATCTAGATTATTTGTGATTGTGCGAGATATACACGATAACCTAATGGATGAGCCAATAGTTAAAAGCATGTCATGTTCCGTGTCCACATATGTCAATCACTACTGCCATATTAGTGGAAAATTTTAAAATGTTATTTGAAATCATTTTTGATATGAATATTATGTTAATAAATCTTTTAAATGCGTTGTGTAATTGTTGCAATTTGCCATAATCTAAGGTGGCCTAATGGTCGTTATATAATTTATGTGTCTATCATGTATCTCAACTATGACAACAAAAAGACGAAGCTCAGTTTGGGGTATTGTTATGATAATGTTCACACGAAAATAGGGAACAAACACAAAGTTGCCTCGGAGTGATCTTTGTGGATGTCTCATGTCTGTAATATTTGTAGTGTTGTTCTCCCTGATAACAGTGAAATATTCAAGTCTCGTCTTGCACATGTTGGAAAATGGATGCAAGATTCAGTTAGTAGGAATCCTTTGTCATGCACGTACAATTTTACCATTTCATATTGTCTATTCCCTTTTTTCTCTCCACGTTCTCTCTTTTCGTAAAATTCGCGAAACGATTTTATGTGATAAACGCTGAACCATTATATGTTGTGTTCCTATTTTTCTATTCAACTTTTTGCTAAGCAATGAAGCTTATTAATACGCTACTTTTTGGTAAGCAATGAAGCTTATTTAGACGCTACTTTTTGGTAAGCAACGAAGCTTATTAAGACGCTACTTTTAACTTCCGATATTGATATGTTCAAAGGTCGTGTTTGGGTAAGGGTTCATTTTCAGCTTCAACAGATATTGTAAGCTATTATCGATCATGAGTTTTAACAATCTTCTTCTAAACGTCTGCATGTTTAACAGAGTTAATATATCAGAAAATGCCATTGCAGTTCTTCTAAAAAAGGGCATGTGAAATATCTGGGAAAAATAAAAAATAAATGCTGAACGAAGAGGTCAAAGTTCAACCTAGGGATATAAATACTGGGCTTTAAGAATATGTTTTCAATGTCACAGAGTCGATATATTTTTCATATTTTGTTATCTGGATGCTAGTAATCTACTACAGAATTTGTTAATAATATAACACTGGGATGATATAGTCACGTACAAAGATCACAATTCAATGTAGGCGTGTGCGGGTACTAGCCTGACACATACTCTTAGGTATTTCTTGTATTTACAGATGTTGTAGCGTTACTTATAAAGCCATATTTCCCGCAGTCTGTTCGCTGTGCATCATTCTCCATTAGGAATGAAGGAAAGGCTGGTGAAACGTACTCCTAAACGTACTCTTGTTTCCCATTCACAGATCAAAAGTAAAATAATGGTCCTCGCCAGGGGTAAAGCTTCAACAGGGTCTGTTTAGGATAATTAGCTGAAACAGCATGTTTTCCAAGCTCCAAAAGGCGTAATTTATCAACACTTTGTACAAAGCATCTTTCTCTATATAAAGTGTTGATATACTTTCTACCAAACGATTTTGAACAATTGTCATTGCACATGATAAACAGAAAATATCCTCATATAGATGTTATATTTTACAATACATCTAAAAATGCATAATCTTATAAAGTGTTTGGTGAGTTTCTCTAAATGACTTAAAAGCTGAAAGTCGTACTATTTTGAAATGTTGAGCAGTTGCTATTGCTGGACACTGGACACTGGCAACTAAAACAATGTAAACAACCGTCTCATGTTCGAGGTAACCAATGTCGTCCAAAGTATGTACAAATTATCCCTCGAAGCAACTGACCAAGAGTTGTATAGTTTGATTCTGTTCAATATCCGAAGCGGCTACACTGCCTCTTGATTTGTTCATACAATGTATGTACACACTTTCATCTATCTCTAGATAAAAGATACTTTAAAATAAATGAGAAATATTTTAATATGCTGGGGAGGTTGGTGAGTCAACAAATAAAAAATAAATCATGAAAGTTTTTACAAATGATGCTTTCTTGATTTTTACCCAGAGTTTATTTATTTTGGAACGATCAGAAATGTTTATAACCACTGGCTGTAATTGGCTGAGATTTTGTTTTTACCACATTTAATACCAATATACATCTTATGACCCTTAAATCATGTGATATCTTTATCTTTTATGATACAAAATAGCCTCTGGCAACAACTTCGTGAAAAAATATAGTAGATAAACGTCTTGAGAGTATGCAGTATTGCATTAATTTATATAAATTAACCGCAGACTATATGCGTGTACGCATATCGTACGAAGTCTGCCTCCCGCCAAGTGATGAAGACGAACTAATCGCTGTCAATATCCCAAACCATAGGCCTAGGACGTTTCTTCGTGACGGTTCTATGGTTGACGTTTATAGTGAAAGTTCAGCCATAGTCAGACCCTCCAAATATTGATAACGGGACGTTGGGAGAACGAAATATTTTTTCGACACTGTGACAGATCATGTTTTGGTTTCACGACCTGGACACGCGACGGTGTGACATCGAAACGATATCGAGCGTCTGTAGCAATTTTGCCTGAAACTAGCGATTAAATCTTTAAGTATCATCTTCTTTTAATATTGCCTTAATAACCCCCTTTTCCCCATCGCATAACTTCACAATGTCACCAATATTTGCCAAATGTTGACAGCAGACAACGTAAACAAAACAGCATGTGGCAAACAGCGCTTGGAAAAAGTCGTCCCGGTCAAAGTTCATCTTCTCGACCAATCAAAACTCTGGAAGGTCATATACCACGTGTGGTGTATAACTCATATTTATCTAACAGTCTGCATTTTTATACAATGATCTGAGAGTGGAATAACACAGCGTTTTGTGGTAGAAATAATAATCTACACTGTGGCATACGTTGTCTTCCTTGTAAGGACGGGCTACATTTTACGCGGAAGCATTTAAATGTAGCTTCAGTAGTGTAGAGGCCATTTTTATTTGAGACCACAGGCGGGATACTTGTAGTCTTTAGCATAATTGGGCTAAGATTCTGTAACATCCCAACCTCGGCTTAAGCCTCGGTTGGAATAGTGTTACAGAATCTTAGCCCTCGACTGAGATAACCCGCTCTCGCTTACTTACAGATAATAGATTTTATTAATCTTTCTATGAATTTGTTCATATCCGATCACTAGGGAAATAAGATAATTGAGTCATGAGCATGAGTAAAAATCAACTGAAGGTGTTATAAGTTCTGGGCTTAATCATATTTTTTGGCCAGTTTTAGAAATAGCTAAGAGTTAATTGTAAAAACTATCTCTTTATCTAATATCTTACAACAATTGGTATAAAAGAGAGGCTGGTGAAACGTAATCTTTCTTTTCGTTGTTTACCGATCAAAAGTCGTCAATGAATGGACTTCGCCAGGGGTAACAGTTCAACAGAAACTGTTAAGGACATGCAGCTGAAACATTTTCTTCACAAGTGCATCAGGGAATAATTTAAACCTTGATTATGATTTCTGAAGTGTTGATATATATATTTTCCCCAAAAATTAAAAGGTATAGGTTAGCACACTGTGTTTTCAAGGTTTTTCAGGGAAAACAAATTTAAAGGCAAGCTCGTAGATAAAATCTGGAGCCTTTCAATGAGATGAGAAAATTCTATGTGCGGTAAACGCTGAAAACATTATTAAGGCATTGAAGAACGTTTATGTTGTTACTTACGTTACATACATAATGTATGTAATATCATTATAACGATAAAAATATTTTTAATTTGAACATTGTATAAATTATTTGCTGTGAGGTGTTCTGAAAACAAATACCTCATACAAACTGTACTAATGGATGGGTAGAAAGTTAAAAGCATGTGATGATTTGTATCAACTTGTTCATACATATATATCAAAGGACTGCTGTTATTTAAGTGATATATATAGATTTAATATTAAAACCCCCAGAGATCGACTATGTATATTGTGATATTTCTTTAATATTTAGTGTGTTGCAGCTGTTATTTGCTTTGATCGACCAACCAAGTTGCTAATTGCATTAACATAATGTAGTATATTGATTAACGAGTGAATCTAATCGAACCCGGCAAGTTTGGATATATCTATGCGAGATATAACACATAATATCATCATTTGTTATACAATAAAAAAATTACCGACAAGTCGAGACAGGTGTTCAATAAAGTATTAAACACAGATGTCTGGAATTGACAACACAACGTGTTTTATCAAGTTATTGGTCGGGCTTATAATAACAGGTGTACATTTGTATTGTTTTGTTACGCTTTTAACTATTTCTCCTATTAAAAAAGAAAAATGTTGTTAGATGCATAAATCGTTAATGGTAGCAGCGAGGGGACACATTTTTGATAGCTGATCCAGGTAGAAGAGCATGTGGATCCTTCATCCAAGATAGCCGACACTACCTCCAATAGGATCACTTTAACACTCATTTACAACATCAGTTTGTACGGTTAACAAAAGTTTATAGGTCAAAGGTCAAGTTCACCGTTAGGTATGTATGTAACGAGGATTGTTCAGACGCTATTACTAATGTGTACAGGTCATAGGTCAAGTTCACCTTAAGGTATGCAATTGTTCAGATGCTACTTTCTACGTCCAGAGTTTACAGGTCAAAGATCAATTTAATGAAGACTAACCAGACTTTCTAAAACCAATGTTTATAGGTCAAAGGTCAAGTTCACATTTAGGTATGCAATGAAGACTGTCCAGACACTATTTCTACTGCCAATGTTAACAGGTCCTAGGCAAGTTAGGGTTTCCTTTTAACAATCTTGTACTCCTATTTCACTTGTTTTGTATAGTTGATATTTCACATTTAGAATATTTTTCCATGAATTTTGATAGTGTGATATTTTGCTAATAAAAGGGGTTACACCAAGAAGTCAAATTTCAAAGTTGCCCTTTTCTGATACTGCAGTATCTATTCTTTATCATTCCGATACTGCAGTATCTATTTTTCACCATTCCGATACTGCAGTATCTATTCTTTATCATTCTGATACTGCAGTATCTATTTTTCATCATTCCGATTCTGCAGTATCTATTCTTTATCATTCTGATACTGCAGTATCTATTCTTTATCATTCCGATACTGCAGTATCTATTCTTTATCATAATTTAAGTTGTTTAGCAATTGGAGCAAGTTTGTCTGTCTACCTCTCGTATTTTGCTCATGAACTCAATTGAAGAAATAAAACATGATATAAACCTTCCTTTGCAGTGGAACGATGCAACAACACCAATATTCTATCACTGTTCTAAACACAGAAAGATTTTGTTTAAATGAATATTTAAATGAATAAATGACTAAAATTTATCAGAAAGTGTCAAAGTTTTCCTGAAATGAAGAGAACTATTTAAAATACTGTCAATTAGTTTTATCAACTGAATCACGTCATTAGATGCTCAATTTTGTGTACCTGATAAGCTAAAATTTCAAAGTAAACTTAACTTAATGAGCACAATAAATAGACCGGTGATACACATGTAAATGCATCTAAAATCAATGGTGACCCAGAAACTTAATACGAAATATTAATATTTTTCTTAAAAATGAGTTCCATTTTGGGTACCCTCACGTTAGCAATTTTCTGATCGTGTTGTAAAAGTGTAACCGAATAACTATTATGTATACCGTATGAGCGGATACTTTGTTCATTTCGTCTTATCAGATCCATCGATGAATAATGAAGACAAGCTACGTTTATGGATTAAAATTAAACATTTTGTTATTTTGCGTATCGGTTAAACAATCTTTCACTTCAATTTCGCAAATGTCATAGACATTATACATGTGTTTTAATAACTGAGTGATGTACAGACGAATTAGTGTGTATGAAATCCATAGTGTGAAACACGAGGCAGAGTGATAGAAGTTTTTGTTATGGTTTAACAGGCCCCTAAAACGTGATATAGTCAACCAGACTTTCCACTCTCTAATAACTCAATTTTAAGGACCCCAGTTAGACATTGGAATTAAGATGTGTAATTTGGAAATACTGAACATGTGCTTAATTTATTCCAATGGTACATAGCGACATTAACGAAGTGTGTGACAGGTGTGAACATCCTCTGTGTTAGGTGTGACCATCCTCTGTGACAGGTGTGACCATCCTCTGTGTTAGGTGTGACCATCTTCTGTGACAGTTGTGACAATCCTCTGTGACAGGTGTGACCATCATCTGTGTCAGGTGTGACTACCTTCTTTGTCAGGTGTGACCATCATCTGTGTCAGGTGTGACCATCCTCTGTCACAGGTGTGACCATCCTCTGTGAACGGTGTGACCATCTTCTGTGTCAGGTGTGACTACCTTCTGTGTCAGGTGTGACTACCTTCTGTGTCAGGTGTGACCATCATCTGTGTCAGGTGTGACCATCCTCTATCACAGGTGTGACCATCCTCTGTGAACGGTGTGACCATCCTCTGTGTCAGGTGTGACTACCTTCTGTGTCAGGTGTGACCATCATCTGTGTCAGGTGTGACCATCCTCTGTCACAGGTGTGACCATCCTCTGTGACAGGTGTGACCATCATCTGTGACAGGTGTGACCATCATCTGTGTCAGGTGTGACAACCTTCTGTGTCAGGTGTGACCATCATCTGTGTCAGTTGTGACCATCCTCTGTCACAGGTGTGGCCATCCTCTGTGAACGGTGTGACCATCTTCTGTGTCAGGTGTGACCATCCTCTATCACAGGTGTGACCATCCTCTGTGAACGGGGTGACCATCCTCTGTGACAGGGGTGACCATCATCTGTGTCAGGGGTGACCATCCTCTATGGCAGGTATGATCATCCTCTGTTACAGATGTGACCATCCTCAGTTACAGGTGTGACCATCATCTATAACAGGTGTTACTTTTCTCTGTGTCAGTTGTGACTATCCTCTATGACAGGTGTGACTATCCTCTGTGACATGTGTGACTATCCACTGTGACAGGTGTGACAACCCTCTGTAATATGTGTGACCATCTTCTTTGACAGGTGTGACTATCCTCTGTTATAGGTGTGTCCATCCTCTGTGGCATGTGTGACCATCCCTCTGTGACAGGTGTGACCATCCCATGAGACAGCTGTATTCATCCTCCGTTACAAGTGGTACCATCCCCTGTGACAGATTTGACTAACCTCTGTGACAGGTGTGACCATCCTCTGTGACAGGTGTGCCCATCCTTTGTTGCTGATGTTACCACCCTTTATGCCAGGTGTGACCATCATCTGTTACAGGTGAGACCATCCTCTGTTATAGGTGTGACTATCCTTTGTAACAGGTGTGACCATCCTTTGTTGCAAGTGTTACCACCCTTTATGCCAGGTGTGACCATCATTTGTTACATGTGTGACCATCATCTGTGTCAGGTGTGACTACCTTCTGTGTCAGGTGTGACCACCATCTGTGTCAGGTGTGACTATCCTCTGTGACAGGTGTGACCATCCTCTGTGACAGGTGTGACCAACCTCTGTGACAGGTGTGACCATCCTCTGTGACAGATGTGACTACCTTCTGTGTCAGGTGTGACCATCCTCTATGGCAGGTATGACCATCCTCTGTTACAGATGTGACCATCCTCAGTTACAGATGTGACCATCCTCAGTTACAGATGTGACCATCTTCTATAACAGGTGTTACGTTTCTCTGTGTCAGGTGGGACTATCCTCTATGACAGGTGTGACCATCCTCTGTGACATGTGTGACTATCCTCTGTGTCATGTGTGACAATACTTTGTAATAGGTGTGACCATCCTCTGTTATAGGTGTGTCCTTCCTCTGTGGCAGGTGTGACCATCCCTCTGTGGCAGGTGTGACCATCCCTCTGCGACAGGGGTGACCATCCCTCTGTGACAGGTGTGACCATCCCTCTGTGACAGGTGTAACCATCCCATGAGACAGCTGTATTCATCCTCCGTTACAAGTGGTACCATCCCCTGTGACAGATTTGACTAACCTCTGTGACAGGTGTGACCATCCTCTGTGACAGGTGTGCCCATCCTTTGTTGCAGGTGTTACCACCCTTTATGCCAGGTGTGACCATCAACTGTTACAGGTGTGACCATCCTCTGTTATAGGTGTGACTATCCTCTGTAACAGGTGTGACCATCCTTTGTTGCAAGTGTTACCTCCCTTTATGCCAGGTGTGACCATCATCTGTTACATGTGTGACCATCCTCTGTTATAAGTATGACCATCCTATGTGACAGGTGTGACCATCCTTTGTTGTAGGTGTGACTATCCTTGGTGTAGGTGTGACTATCCTATGTTGTAGGTGTGACTATCCTCTGTTGTAGGTGTGAATATCCTCTTTGACAGGTGTGACCATCCTCTGTGACAGATGTGACCAACCTCTGTGACAGATGTGACCAACCTCTGTGACAGGTGTGGTAATCCTCTGTTACAGGTGTGACCATCCTCTGTTATAGGTGTTACAATCCTCTGCGACAGGTTTGACTATCCTCTGTGACAGATGTGGCCATCCTCTGTGACAGATGTGACCAACTTCTGTTATAGATGTGACCAACCTCTGTGACAGGTGTGACCAAGCTCTGGTATAGATGTGACCATCCACTGTGACAGGTCTGACCATCCTCTGTTATAGATGTGACCAACCTCTGTTATAGATGTGACCAACCTCTGTTATAGATGTGAACATCCTCTTTGACAGGTGTGGTCATCCTCTGTGACAGGTGTGACCATCCTATGTGACAGGTTTTACCATCCTCTGTGACAGGTCTGACCATCCATTGTTATAGATGTGACCATCCTCTGTGACAGGTCTGACCATCCTCTGTGACAGGTGTGACCAAGCTCTGTTAACACGTGGTCAACACAAAGCTGTAGGAATCCCTTGGTACGTTTGTTTCTAGACACACGTGACTATTCCCCTGTGGCCTGAACACTTAACTGTGCCATCTCATTGGGCACACCATTTTTGTATGAGTATCATGGGTGTTGTAGACATAATCAACACAATTATTCCCTTTAGAAGGTGGTTCATCAGCTAGAAGCCCTGCAGTATATGTACGTGAGCTGAGAACGTCTTGGGAAGAAATGGCACGTTATTGGTACTTACATGTACTTGTTTCTCACGAAGTCCGGCGCACGTTCAATTATGCAACATCTACGAAATACGTGTTTCCCTTTTTTGATCAAACACTCTTTTATTGGTTTTTAATTAAATACCAATGACGTCAACAACCTGTAATTACAGTCCGTAGCTAACGATATTTTCTCTCTTCAATGATATTTGACAACAATACTTTACCTTTTTATCGCACGAGCAAATACAATTTCACTTTTCAGGTTTTGCTAAAAAGAACTAATCAAATGGACTCTTCTTCTATTTTTTTGTTATTTGTGTTAATGATGTAATTGTAGACCACTGCTTTTGGAAGGTCAGACTGGGATTTGAACCTGGGTCGGTGGCTCCACCAATTGAGCTACATATTCGCCGACAGTCAACCCGGCCGTGTTTTTCCGTTCCTTTTAAAAAAAATGAGCTTGCCAACCATTTTTTCAAATGCTGGGTTAATACTTTGACAAATCGATACCCGAACCTTGGTTGTAAATAGCCTTATCTTCGGGGCGTCGACTAAGAAAGTAGAGGGTGGAATGTAGTGGAACTGAACTATAACAGGATACGAACCCGGGATCCTGCAAACTCTCGATGGACGATCTACCAGTTGAGCTACCTGGTCGCCGACGATTAACCCAGTGCAGTCACGCTACACAATTATGATCTATAGTATTGTGTTTTTATATTTAATTTTAATGCATATCATGGTGTTTCACATATGGTTGTACTGTGCAAGCACCGATCAGCTCAATCGGAAAACCTTTCGGGCATTTCCGATCTGATTCTGGTGTGATGTAATATCTCGAGTGATATCCTGTTTGTGAACAGCTGCATTAAAGTATTTCCTGTCAAGATCCGAGTGGTTTTAACTGGAAATAAACTTATAAGATTAGTAATGGCACATCGCAGGCTATGTACCTATTAGTAATAAAAAAACAAACAAATTGTCTACCCCCGACGTTCACAGAAAAAATGAGACACAGGGTTAAAAAACCCTTTAATCTACAGATAGATCAGGGGAAGTACCCAGTTTACAGATAACATTTTCTTTTTACGTAATAAATGAGCTTGTTTTGTTGTCGGTGAAATTGGAGAGAAAATTGCGATTATATCGGGACTGCACAAGGTCACTTAAAGAAGACAGCTTTAACCAGATTTATAAAACATGGAAGATAGGGCAGCCACATTTAAAGAAGTGGCTACTACTCTTATATTGTGGTTTACACAAAATAGACGTACGTTTCGTATCCTTCTTTTCTCAACAGAATCAGGATTGCAGTGCAATGCTCCCTACCGCAGATAGTATCAATCATCTCTCTAAGAATACCAGTAGCAAACATTTTTACAGAGATACGAGAATAAGTGGTTTGTTTCGAGAAAGAGCTACTTCTATTTTGAAGTTTGATGTGATCACGACAAAAGCATACATTTCAGTATTCGTCTCTCCTCTACTAGGTCATTGTTTGTAATGATACTTGTACATTCTTTATCCGCTTTTTGCGGAATATATGTCACTTCTCTAAAGAAACCAATCGCATGCACTGTGGTCGTTATAAACAGTATCACTGGACATACACCCTCATACACTTGTACGTACGTAATTATACAATTATAAAAGTGTACGTATTTAACCCTAGATAATTTCTTGGAAATGTAAAATCGACTAAAGATCGAATCGATCTGAAAAGGAGACTATCTTTCATGTGTTAAGAAGTATTGATATAGCTCTGGGGAACTGTTGACCTGGTTATATATATATCTTTGCCCGATATATATTTATATACATATCTATGGCTAGCTGTAGCTCGCGGACTAAGTAACGAGTCTCGTGTAGGTAAGGAAGCTCAAGCTAAAGATCCATAAAGCCTAAAGTAACAGCAATAGAACTTCATGCTTTACTCAAGGGCTATGCAAGTTGTTGCACTAAATGGCATTGACCTTCATTTTAGGTCAGAGGTGGCAAATGTCTGAAGTACACTCTTCACATGACATCTTCTAAATATCTAAATATTAAAGTCCCAGGGTGGCTATATTGTTTCCTACGCCTTACTGGATTAAAGTGCTATAACGTTCGCTCGAATAAATGTCATTGACCCGCAGTCACTTTCAAAGTCACAGAGGTCAAACGTATTTAATTAGAATATAGATAATTGGCTTGTATGTTGCTGAATTAAAGAATTATCCGTTTTTTTTCTTTTTCTATAAATGCTACATGTATTGACCCGCATTCTAGGTTATGCTGTTAATATGTATACTTAAAATGATATCAACTCCTTATCAAAGATATCAAAATTGAAATCAATGTCTTGATATCTATGTTTACTCTTTTATGTAGCTGTGACAAAACAGACCCTTTTATATTGTAACCGCCATCACGGTAATAGAATAAAGCGGCTGTCCGAATTGAATAATAAAGGATTGTTTAAAGTTCATCAGAAACAGATAATCTAATACAAAGTAGCAACATATAGTATCTCTCATAAATAGACCACTCAACAAATTATGACACTTAAGATTAACTTTACTTTGACAAATTCGAACAAAACATTTGGCATGATGACATTACATGTCCTTGACATGTTTGTTGTTTTATTATTGCTATGATATGTGAACTGCTACATTGAAATGACTGTTACTGATATTGCGTTTTCATACGGTTGGCTGATAAGCCATATGCACTGACATAAAACATGAACATATTTTATCTTTGAACTCATCCAGTCAGTCCTATATATATATAGCTTTTCATGTCAAAGCAAATAGTTTGAATGTTTACATAATCGACATAAAGTACATTTTTGTTTGTTTTTGTTTTGAAATTAACGCATCAAATATGATTAACGAAAAAGCACAAGGTCGAGATATTTGGCCTGGAGGCTGGTAATACTTCGACCGATAGTGATATGTACAGCCAGTCATCACCTCGTCTACACGTCAGTGTGTACTTATTATTACCTTGTTCACATATAACCTTTCGAGGGTATAGTCTTTCAAAATTATTCAAAGTAAATAGTAGATAAAGTCCGATAATATCGAACAGACGTACAAAACACCTTCCAGACGTTGATGGTGGTAATTTCGACCGCAGCTTGGGGAACTTCGACCGACTGTTTGATTTATTAGGAAACGAGACACACGTATGGCGCGGGGCACGTCATGTACATCTTATGAAAACTCACCACTTATGGCATAAAATGCAGTGAGTGTGTCGATATTGTTTCTTTTTCATTTGAAATGCATCAGGAAAATAACTAAATGTTGTTGTTTTGGCCGGTTAAAAAGAGAAGGTTTACATGTTTCGATTGAATTTAGACGGGAGGAAAAAAACGTCGGAGGTGTACTGTTCACAGACCACAAGTAGTCCATAGTAACTATATCCTGACGTAAGAGGTCTTGAGTACTGGTACTTAGTATGTAGCATGCAGGCCCATCTAGTTTATCCGAATAAGTGCCATTTACCCACTGCAAACACGAAAGTCTGTAATTGCATTCTCTTAATTTAATATTTTTATGAATTGTGGATTTTCAATAATACTTCTATGCTATTAATCTTATCGACAAAACTATTTATGCCGTTGTTCTATTAAATACAGATGTTGCAACAATTGTTGAATAATTTGTCGCGTGAATAAACAATGCAATGTTTATTGGAGGAACAGCTGGCCAAAATATATTTACCGGTGTTATGTTTATTTGAGAAATTGGAATACCCTATAGCTTCCCACGGTGCTATGGCAGTACGTACGTATACACTACTCCGTAAATCAACATTAGCATGACCTCAACGTTATTGTAGTGACCTCCAATTAAGTTCACGTGAACAATTACATCACTAGTTGACCTATAAACATGCACTTAGTGTTTCCCTCTTTTACATTTGATGCGTTATTTTTAATTCAGTAAGCACTTACTGACCTTTCGCATGAAAAATGACGTCATTAGAAGGTCAGCTTTATAAACCGGATGTAGATTATCTCAGCTAGAGGCAGTGTGCTGGGCGAATGCTGTAGACTTTGTACAACAAATGCGATCAAAGTAGAATGCTTGTACATTTTAAAACAAAGACGATGACAGTAACAAACCCAACAATTTACAACACGAGGCTATAAAATGTATATGAAAATTGAAAATAATGAAAATAATAAGTACTGTGAACCTTTTAAGAAGTTGAGTTTATTGATTTACTGCATCATCTGTCCATTTCTTCAAGTTAGGGCTCATGGGCTGTACAAAATTCAAAAGAATAAAAACGCATGTCAGATTATTCCGAAACATATAGAAAAAAAACCCAGAAAGGGAATGGTGCTTTTAAAACCCACACATTTCACGCACAACACTACAAGGCCACGTCAAACATGTAAGACTGGTAAGCTTGTCGTATACTCTCAGGCCCATATTTAATTACTACCATTGACTCAGAATGTATTTAAATCGATGAAATTGAGACAAGGCCTTAACAAAGCAAGGAGATTCTGCCCAAAGAACGCGCTTCTCTAATCACATAGAGACATTGTTTTTATGGTACATTTTGTACATGGTGCTTACTTTGATGTTATCGACCAGTCTGAATAAGACCGAGAGCACGCGCTGCGTCAATATAATCACATGTGCATTCAAATATACAATGTTCCGTCATTTAAACGGGATTTCGAGGTCGAGATCACTTGGACTCCGATATTAAATAACAATATGTAAATACGGAGGATACCACTTTTCCCACCCGACACAAGAGTGTCTCTTGTTTTAGGCAGGAAAGATCACCTTGTTATGTCTTAGGAAGAGATAGTCACGATGAGAATCACATGTGCTGAATTGTGACGTCATATAAGGTGAATTTACCATACTCATGCTCCACAGACTAAGGAGTTGTGACTGAAATCATAGGAGAAAAGGAAAAACCCCATATACGTACATTGATTGATTACAGAAAAAATAAATATACCCTCGGGGTGGTTATTTGGTTGTCTCATATTCGGCATGACCTCGGGTTGGACAACCGTGTAAATCACCCTCAGGTCGGCTAAGCTGTGGTAAGCACGGACAGCCTAGATAATGCCGAGGATAGCTCTGTCAAACCATAGCGAAGCAGTGGAAGGCTCTGTTAAACCAAGGAAAAGCGCAGAAAATACTCTTTTCTCCCATCCTTCATATGTATGTCTCCCGTTTAAGCCAGGAAAGATTAATAGAATCTTCCCCTACCTTGAGGGTGTGACAGAGAATTCTCCTACCCGAGGGGTGATTTGTTTAGTTGTTTAACCCGAGGGTCTGCCAAGGGTTAGACAACCAACAAGAATCCCTCCGAGGGTAGGAGATTTCGCTGTTACACCCTCAAGGTACGGGATGATTATTTTTCTCCCATCCGATCATTTCAGTCACAACTCCACCGACACTAATCTGCCATGTTCGTAAACAAAACACGTGGGTGATGAATATCGGCAATCACTTTAGATGACGTCACAATTACACCGGTGACGCATTTTATGACGTCACAATTGAGCACGTGCTAATCGGCACGAGGCAAACTCCCCCTAGGGGATGACAAGCTGATCTCTCCCGGCTAAAACGGGAGACATACTGTGAATGGTGGGAGAAAAGCTTCTCACCCCCTAGGGGAAGATAGCCTTATGCCGATTAGCACATGTTCAATTGTGACCTCATAGAAATGCGTCACCGACAATTGTGACGTCATCAAAAGTGAATGACGATATTCATATCCCACATATGGTTTTGTTTACACTTTTGTCGGTGGAGTTGTGACTGAAATAAAAGGATTGGAGAAAAATAATCATCCCCTAACAGAGAAATCTCCAACCCTCGGGGTGATTCTTTTGGGTTATCTAACCCTCGGCAGAGCCTCGGATCATGTCGGATTTTATAAGACATCATGGGTCACTGCACTGTCAAACAAAACAAAGTAAAGGGATAGCGCGATCAACAAAGATAAAGCCATGGATGAGAAGGTTAGCAAAGGCAAAGTCAAGAATATATCTGTCAACAAAGAAAAAACCCAGGGTCACCTAGGAAAAACCACCGATTGTACTCTTATCCTAAGAAAAGTCGCGACAATCACTGTCAACATTTGAATCATGTAGTGTCAACAAGGGAAAAGCCAATGAAAGAGCTGCCAACCAAGGCACAGACAAGAACAGCACTGTAAACAAAGGCAAATCCGAGGATAGCACTGCTCAACAAATCAAAACCAAGGGAAGCCATGTCAATCAATCCAAAGACAATGATAGCACTGCTTAACAAATCAAAACTAAGGGAAGCCATGTCAATCAATCCAAAGCCAAGGATAGCAGTGTTAACAAATCAAAACCAAGGGAAGCCATGTCAATCAATCCAAAGCCAAGGATAGCAGTGTTAACCAAGGCAAAACTGAGGACAGCAATGTCAACCAACGCAAAGCAGCGGATAACACTATCAATCGAGGCAAAACCGAGGGATAACACTATCAACTAAGACATAGCCATTGGCAGCAATGTCAACCAAGGCAAAGTATCGGATAGCACTATCAATCGAGGCAAAGCCAATGGCAGCATTGTCAACCAAGGCAAATCAGCGGATATCACTATCAACCAAGGCAAAACCGAGGAAAGAACTGTTTATATTAATCAACACACGGTCAACCAAGGCAAGCCAATGGCAGCACTGTCAACAAAGGCAAAGCCAATGGCAGCAATGTCAACCAAGGCAAAGTATCGGATAGCACTATCAATCGAGGCAAAGAAAATGGCAGCAATGTCAACCAAGGCAAATCAGCGGATAGCACTATCAATCGAGGCAAAGAAAATGAAAGCAGTGTCAACCAAGGCAAAACCGTGAAAAGAACTGTTAACATTAATCAACACACTGTCAACAAAGGCAAAGCCAATGGCAGTACTGTCAACAAAGGCAATGCCAATGGCAGCAATGTCAAACAAGGAAAAGTAGCGGATAGCACTATCAATCGAGGCAAATGAAAGCAGTGTCAACCAAGGCAAAACCGTGAAAAGAACTGTTAACATTAATCAACACACTGTCAACAAAGGCAAAGCCAATGGCAGCACTGTCAACAAAGGCAAAGCTAATGGCAGCACTGTCAACCTAGATGAAGCAGATAATAAAACTATCCGCATAGTTAAAGCCGAGGATAACACTGTCAGAAAAAAGGATCAGCAGAGGAAAGCGTTCTCAGCTGAGGTAAATGCGATTAAAGACAATGTAGAAAATACACATGCAGCACTGCCGTCGAGGAGGGAATCACGGTGAACCCTGGGAAAGCCAAGAATAGCACTGCTCGCCGAAACAAGGTTGAAAATATCACTGACATTGTTGGGCATAGAATTTCAAACTAGGTAAAGCCAAGAATACAAACACTGCCAACCGAAACAAGGTAGAAAATATCATGGAGGAGGAAAGCACTGTTGAACTAGGTTAAACCAAGAATAGCACTGTGAAATGAGGTCGGGGTCGAAAGTTATTGTTAAGGAAGTTTTTCGTCTTTAGAACTAACGTTCACGGAAAACTACTGGATGGTATTAATTGTAACTAAAAACCATTATCATGTATATATACCTTTGACCCTTTCCTCCAGGACCTGGATGTTCTTCGTTCAATCTACAGACAAATTACTTCTATGCTGATCTGACAGTGTTTTATTCCTTAGAACCAATGTGTAGACAACAAAATATACTTAATTATACTTGTAATCGGTAAATTATGTCCTGGCTCAAGAGACAAACGTCCAGCGGGGCCATTTAGTTATATTTCAATTCCTGCTCAAGTTGGACTCAATGCAACTACCAAATGTAACCCGCTTCATTTGTTGATGAATTTGACCAGATAAACATTGCCTGTGCGTATGATTTTGCGAAAGGAGATAACCATTGAAGTGTTTAAACAAAGATTTCACATTTTTATTGAAGCAACACAAGGTATTGATCAAACAACCAAAAACGATCAATCAGCAAAATATCATCAGCTCACGGTTGCTAGCGGTAGTGACATATACATGTATGTGTATTTGTGCTGTTACCCATATCAGTATAGCATATGGGTATAAATGTATGTTTATGTGTGCTGTTACTCATATCGGTATAGCATATGTGTATAAATGTATGTTTATGTGTGCTGTGCCCCATATCGGTATAGCACATGTGTATAAATGTATGTTAATGTGTGCTGTTACCCATATCAGTATAGCATGTGTATTTCAGACATTTGTAACGAACCCCTGTGATAGATCAATGTGGTCCCGTCTTATATGAATTACAGTCGAAAAGCCAAATGTCATATAGAATGGTTCGTGCTTTCAAGCCACGTCTGGTTTCCTGTCTAATTTGAATTCAATTACTGCAGCTTCACATTCCAGAAGATGTAGAACCTCGAAATTTAGCGGCTCTCTACTTCGAGCTAGTAAAAAGATGGCTGCAGTAGACTCACAGCTGAGCCTGTGCACCGCATCTAGACATTATTCTTCCGCGTTGACGAATCAAAATTTGATATCTTATGAATTCATAAATAAAAATGTAATATGGCATTAAAAATATGGTTTTGTGTTTTGTTTCTACACAATTTTGCTGTATTGAACTATCAACGTACATCATCATGTTGTATGATGGTCCTTCAATGACGGACACTATTTATTACATTACCTCAATACGTAGACTTGCACAAGCTCCAAAACCTATGACAAACGATCAGAATGTACTTCACAAGTTCCAATTATTGAGAAAAAAATACGTTGATTGACATAAAAGGATTGCTTCGCAATTCATTAAATTTGTTTCAAGACCAACTCAATTCATCACCCCATGAAATCGACTAAAGCAAGATTCAATCCTTAAATCAATCATTTATATTTATCGAGAGACGAGGGTCAACCCAAAGCATGCCAAGACCCGTTTACAGCAAATGTCCATGTTTATCAATATTAAATATCAATCAATACAGCATCAATATACTCAATAAAACACAATAAAAACCTCGTATTTACTACAGTTTAACAACAGAATTATAGTTTTTTATATACTACCCCATTAATACAACATGTAAGTACTGCAATACAATCACAACAGGTATATACTGCCATATAATTACAAAATGTATATATACAATTGTATTTGGCGTTTTTTCATAATTAGCTTAATTTTCCTGAAAGCAATTTTTTGATTTCTAAAGTGTGGACCAAAGAATCAAGCGATAATCATTTATAAAGAAAATAGCAACTATCTTGTATATTGAATCGCGTAGAAAAATAATACCAAAATACTAAGTCAGGGTAATGCCAGAATAATTTGAACAGTAGATTTTAAAAGGATTGCTTTATCTAATGATTATCAATATTTTATTTGAAATGTTCCCTCTTTACGGGGCTTTCAGCTGGTTTTTAACTGTTAATGCTGCAATATATAAAGTTGTGATTTACAAGCCTCAGCAACACGTCTAATTCTGTTAGAGGTGCATTGTAGGGAACTCTCAAGATTTGGCTAGTTTAGCAAGTAGGTTTCGGTTGGTGCTATAGACAGCACGCTCGCCTTTGAGTGAATGAGTATACAAGAACTTAACAGGACAGGGTTGATGCAGATATTGTCTTTTTCCTCCAAGAAGGTACTGTAAGGACAAAGATATTTGATGGTTGAATACCAACCGTAAACACCCTAAAGTTCACTGCCTTAATGCTGTTACGTCGTAATTGTACTACAATGTACATCGAGCTACCACGCACTCAGAAGCAAACTGTATGCAGGAAAACAGTTTCTCATAGTCCTGTGCGTACATTAAAGAACAGTCCAAGGTCAGGAAGAGGTGTGAGATTGTTTCTGTGTTATAATAATGCGCGCCTGTCGTGGAATACAACCATAAAAAAAACTCGTGTGAACTATTGACACGGGCATGTTTATTTTGAATTTTGCGAGTATGGGGGAGAAAGAATCATACATGGGTGCAGTCTGCGAACTGGGAAATCTCAACCCTCGGGTAAGAGTTTGACTGTCCACCATGAGGCGTCTAGGGATCTTGCTTTTAAAACACGTATCCTTGCGTTTTGGTTAAGTTTAATAAGTATCATATTAAGATTAAGCAAGATTCGGGTTCCCCTCAATCATGCCTTTTTCCGTTATAATAGGTTACTTTACAAACGAATAATTACATTTTGTTAAAACGTTTTCATTGCATTATCTCTTCACGATCAAATTGACAGAGTGCATCCTTGTGATGTCACATTGGTACATGATTATAACAGGATTTGTAACTTTCATCTATTTAGCATCTATTTTAACGAAATTATACGGCTTTTATAATAAGCATCAACGGAGGTTTATGCAACAGGAAGGCAGCGCATGCGCTAGCGATTACGACCAATACAAATGTTTATGGTTGTATATCTACACTGTTGGAATTACTTCCTTGTCCCAAATGCAAATGTTAAGTACATGTTATTGGTATCCTACAAACAAACATGCTTAAGGACCCATTGTTACATGGGGTTTTTAACATTTATATTGCTTCTTTGACTCATATTCATATACTGACCTAGTTCTACATTTAATTGTGTAATTAGGTTATTTCGTCCTATTGATGCATGCAATCCTGAATTCAATAGAACATACAAAATGCAATGCAATAGCAATTATATGCGTTGGGGAACATACACACTATGGGAAATGGTCTCATGGCAGAAAGGTAACAGGCAAATCTCGCGAAACCTTTTACCAAGAGGTCTAAAATTGTCCAGCAACAATCTGTATATCGCAATCCAAATTAGTAGTGCAACCTCTCTCATACCATACACATACATTACTCCAACATATATCAACGTGTGTGACACCGTCAAAACAATATATGTGCAACCAGTATTATACCACCATTGGTAAAACGTATTCAAAACAAGTGATGCAAACGTTCTTATATCACAACCATGAGACACAAACAAAACAAGTGATGCAAACGTTCTTATATCTAAACCTTGTGACAATAAAAACAAGTGATGAAAACGTTCTTATATCTAAACCTTGTGACAATAAAAACAAGTGACGCAAACGTTCTTATATCACAACCATGAGACACAAACAAAACTAATGGTGCAAACGTTCTTATATCAAAACCATGAGACACAAACAAAACTAATAGTGCAAACGTTCTTATGTCTAAACCATGGGACACAAAACAAAGTAACAGCGCAAACGTTCAAACATCAAAACCATGAGACACAAAACAAACTAATGATCCAAACATTTTTATATCAAAACCATGGGACACAAACAAAACTAATAGTGCAAACGTTCTTATATCAAAACCATGGGACACAAACAAAAGTAATAGTGCAAACGTATTCATATCAAAACCATGAGACACAAACAAAACTAATAGTGCAAACGTTCTTATATCAAAACCATGGACACAAACAAAACTAATGATGCAAACATTCTTATATCAAAACCATGGGACACAAACAAAACTAATAGTTCAAACGTTCTCATATCAAAACCATGGGACACAAACAAAACTAATGGTGCAAACGTGCTTATGTCACAACCTTGTGACACAATCAAAAATAATAGTGCAAACGTTCTAACATCGAAATATTATAACGCAATCAAAACTAATGGTGCAAACGATCTTGTATCAAAACCATGCGACACAATCAAAACTGATTGTGCAAACGTTGTAATATCTAAACCATGGGACACAAAACAAACTAATGATGAAAACATTCTTATATCAACACCATGGGACACAAACAAAACTAATAGTGAAACGTTCTTATGTCTAAACCATGGGATACAATCGCAACTAATGGTGCAAACGTTCTAGAATCGAAATCTTGTGACACGATCAAAACTAATGGTGCAAACGTTCTAGTATCAAAACCATGCGACACAATCAAAACTGATTGTGCAAACGTTCTAGTATCGAAATCTTGTGACACTATCAGAACTAGGGGTGCAAACATCTGATATCAAAACCATGGGACACATTTAAAACTAATGGTGCAAACGTTCTAATATCGAAATCCTGTGACACAATCAAAACTGATGGTACAAACGTTGTTGTTTCAAAATCCTGTGATACAATCAAAACAAATGGTGCAAACGTTCTTATATCAAAACCCTGGGACACATTTAAAACTAATGGTGCAAACGTTCTAGTATCGAAATCTTGTGTCACAATCAAAACTGATTGTGCAAACGTTTTTGTATCAAAACCATGGGACACATTTACAACTAATGGTGTTAACGTTCTTATATCAAAACCATAGGACACAATCAAAACTAATGGTGCAATCGTTCTTATATCAAAACCATGGGACAAAATTTAAAACTAATGGTGCAAACGTTCTTATGTCAAAACCATGGGACACAATCGAAACTGATGGTGCAAATGATCTTATATGAAAACCGGGGGACACAATCACAACTAATGGTGTAAACGTACTAGCATCGAAATTTTGTAACACAATCAAAACTAATGGTGCAAACGTTCTTGTATCAAAACTTTGTGACACAATCAAAACTAATAGTGCAAATGTTCTTATATCAAAACCATGGGATACAATCGCAACTAATGGTGCAAACGTTCTAGTATCGAAATCTTGTGACACGATCAAAACTAATGGTGTAAACGTTTTAATATCGAAATCTTGTGATACAATTAAAACTAATGGTGCAAACGTTCTTGTGTCGAAATCTTGTGAAACAATCAAAACTAATGGTGCAAACGTTCTTGTATCAAAACTTTGTGAACACAATCAAAACTAATGGTGCAAACGCTTTTGTATCAAAATCTTGTGACACAATCAAAACTTACGGTGCAAACGTTCTTGTATCGAAACTTTGTGAAACACTCAAAACTGATGGTGCAAACGTTCCTATATCAAAACCTTGTGACACAATCAATCAAAACCAATTGTGCAAACAGTCTTGTATCAAAACCATGTGACACAAACAAAACTAATGGTGCAAACGTTCTTGCATCAAAATCTTGTGACATAATCAAAACTAATTGTAGAAACGTTTTAATATCAAAACCATATGACAGAAACAATCAAAACTAGTTGTGGAAACGTTCTTATATCAAAACCTTCTTACACTCAAAAACTAATGGTGCAAACGTTCTTGTATCGAAATCTTGTGACACAATCAAAACTAATGGTGCAAACGTTCTTATATCAAAACCATGGGACACAATCACAACTTATGGTAAAACGTTCTGGTATCGAAATCTTGTAGCACAATCAAAACTGATGGTGCAAACGTTCTTGTATCGAAACTTTGTAACACAAACAAAACCAAGGATGCAAACGTTCTAATATCAAAACCATGTGACACAAACAATCAAAACTAATTGTGCAAACGATCTTATATCAAAACCTTCTGACAATCAAAAACTAATGGTGCAAATGTTCTTATATCAAAAAACAATGTGACACAAACAAAACTAATGGTGCAACCGTTCTTATATTAAAACCGTGGGACACAATCACAACAAATGTTGCAAACGTTCTAGTATCGAAATCTTGTGACACAATCAAAACTAATGGTGCAAACGTTCTTATATTAAAACCATGGGACACAATCACAACAAATGTTGCAAACGTTCTAGTATTGAAATCTTGTGACACAATCAAAACTAATTGTGGAATAGCTCTAATATAAAAACCATATGACCTGATTGTGCAAACATTCTTATATCAAAACCGTGTGACACAAACCTAATTGTGATAACGTTCTTATATCAAAACCTCGTGACACATTCAAAACTAATGTTGCAAACTTAGGACAACTTAAATGCAAAGAAGAAAACGACAATTTATACAGTGTATGTGTATATATTCGAGACAATTTATACAGCGTATGTGTATATATTCCGGACAATTAATACAGTGTATGTGTATATATTCATGACAATTTATACAGTGTATGTGTATGTATTGGTGACAATTTATACAGTGTATGTGTATATATTCATGACAATTTATAAAGTGTATGTGTAATATTCGTGACAATTTATACAATGTATATGTATATATTCGAGACAATTTATACAGTGTATGTGTATCTATTCCGGACAATTAATACAGTGTATGTGTATATATTCATGACAATTTATACAGTGTATGTGTATGTATTGGTGACAATTTATACAGTGTATGTGTATATATTGGTAATAATTAATACAGTGTATGTGTATATATTGGTGACAATTCATACAGTGTATGTGTATATATTGGTGATAATTAATACATTGTATGTGTATATATTGGTGACAATTTATACAGCGTATGTGTATATATTCCGGACAATTAATACAGTGTATGTGTATATATTCATGACAATTTAGAAAGTGTATGTGTAATATTCGTGACAATTTATACGATGTATGTGTATATATTCGAGACAATTTATACAGCGTATGTGTATATATTCCGGACAATTTATACAGTGTAGGTGTATATATTCGTGACAATTTATACAGTGTATGTGTATGTATTGGTGACAATTTATACAGTGGATGTGTATATATTCGTGACAATTTATACAGTGTATTTGTATATATTGGTGACAATTTATACAGTGTATGTGCCCCCATTGGTGATAATTAATACAGTGTATGTGTATATATTGGTAACAATTTATACAGTGTATGTGTATATATTCGTGACAATTTACACAGTGTATTTGTATATATTGGTGACAATTTATACAGTGTATGTGTATATATTCCGGGCAATTACTACAGTGTATGTGTATATATTCATGACAATTTATACAGTGTATGTGTATGTATTGGTGACAATTTATACAGTGGATGTGTATATATTCGTGACAATTTATACAGTGTATGTGTATGTATTGGTGACAATTTATACAGTGGATGTGTATATATTCGTGACAATTTATACAGTGTAGGTGTATATATTCGTGACAATTTATACAGTGTATTTGTATATATTGGTGACAATTTATACAGTGTATGTCTATATATTGGTGATAATTAATACAGTGTATGTGTATATATTGGTAACAATTTATACAGTGTATGTGTATATATTCGTGACAATTTACACAGTGTATTTGTATATATTGGTGACAATTTATACAGTGTATGTGTATATATTCATGACGATTTATAAAGTGTATGTGTAATATTCGTGACAATTTATACGATGTATGTGTATATATTCGAGACAATTTATACAGTGTATTTGTATATATTGGTGACAATTTATACAGTGTATGTGTATATATTGGTGACAATTTATACAGTGTATGTGTATATATTGGTGATAATTAATACAGTGTATGTGTATATATTGGTGACAATTTATACAGTGTATGTGTATATATTCATGACAATTTATAAAGTGTATGTGTAATATTCGTGACAATTTATACGATGTATGTGTATATATTCGAGACAATTTATACAGTGTATGTGTATATATTCGAGACAATTTATACAGTGTATGGGTATATATTGGTGATAATTTATACAGTGTATGTGTATATATTGGTGACAATTTATACAGTGTATGTGTATATATTCATGACAATTTATAAAGTGTATGTGTAATATTCGTGACAATTTATACAATGTATATGTATATATTCGAGACAATTTATACAGTGTATGTGTATATATTCGAGACAATTTATACAGTGTATGGGTATATATTCCTGACAATTTATACAGTGAATGTGTATATATTCCGGACAGTTTTGAATGCTGTATTTATATACTTTAACAAGCCTAATATCCTCTGTTTTAATGACTGTTGTACATATGTACCAGTTGTACATTTTGCTGTGTAACCACTTCATTTACGTAACATTATATACTTCAATCAACCTGACACGATATTTGAACTTAAGAGTGAGTGTGGTACATTATATGTGATGTATTTTTGTTTTGACCTTTGCACTTTACTTTCTTGCCATCCAGTTTGTCGACATTCCATCTTGGTTTTCCTAAAGAAAATATAGAATTTAATCCTCTTAAAATGACCCTATTTCCAGTGTAATTTAGAGTTCTGTTTACAAGTATATAAAGTAACCATTTGACGTCAGTTACTGCTGGCAAGCTTCCAATCGTTGTAAGCTGAACAAACTACATTGTCCGTTTCATTGGAATAACATTGTAGCTTAATCTCGGACATTAAAGCCTTCAATGAACACGGCAAATTGAGGTTTGCAATCGATGACGTTAGCCAACTCTATGGATCATGATATATAGGCAAATATAGCTTCGAATTTGGAGAGCTTCCAAACGTTGGACATATCTGAAACCCATATAGAATGTACGTATATATATAACATGTTTCTTTGGGATTAAACACTCTTTCCAGCATCTTTATCTTATATAAATCGAGTTTATAAACTAAACACGGAGTAGTGTTATTTATGTACAGAACACCCCTGTGTCCTAGGAACCGGCCGACATAACTATAAGATTTTGCTATCTTGCAAGAATATCTATTACCGATTAAGCATTTCTTTTGGAAAATATCGATAACATTTCATTCAGTACAAAACGTTGTATAGCCAGTGTTGAGTGTTTGGTAATCTTTCTGGCCTGGTCCTGTTTGTGTTAGAGAGGAAACATAAACACTACTTGTGATATTTTATTTCTCTATTCTCAGTGCATTACCTTTCAGTACAGTGATATTACTATTTTGTAAACTTATTTCCTTGATGATATCACAATTGACGTGTTAATTACACGTTTTTACATACGCAAGAAATAAATTGGTTCATCCAGAGCAATACTTGTTGATAAAATAATACTACGTTTGAATTGCAAACATGTATAAACATTTAAAATGTTACTGCAAACAAATCGATAACGTTTCTTTTAATTATTTAAATTACTGGGTAACATGGAGATGTGTTAAATTATGTATTTCGGGGAACATATTGATATGTACAATATGACTAAAACAGATACTCTATAACACTGTAGCATTGCTCATCAAATGTTGGACAAACTACATGAAATAACGGCACCTATCGAGTCGTTTTTCATTGCTGTAATATGGATTGTGTGATATTTTCGCCCAGAAAGGTGATATGGTAGACGCGAGTATGATAATTTGTGGGCTGATTAAGGGATAAAGTGATTGGAAACCTAATGTAATTTTCATGTGGACGTTCCGGGAGTAGAAATTGGATTCCATCACGAGATTGGGGGCATGGCCTAGAAAGGAGAGCTGCTGCCAGCTTTACCACTGGCGAGACAAAATAGATGGCCATGTCAATAACAGAGCGTGCTGGGTCAGCCTAATACTGAGCGATCGATGAGATATTGTCGATTCAGCAAGGTCATTGCAAGATGGACACAACATGAGTAAGTGTCGGGATTTCGAGGAACGAGTTAGATAAAGTCTCCACTTAATAGTGCTTTCCAAATTATAAAATGTTTCCTTGTTGCTGAAGAATCATCCGGTGGTGATGCTAAATATTCGTGTGTTACTGACAAAAACACATGTATTGATGACAAGATGCGTCCTGAGTTGCATGCAAAAATTCCCCTGTATTGCTAACAGAAACATTGCTGTGTTGCCGACACAAAGCGTTCTATTTGGCAGAAAAAAATGATTGTGTTTCCTTATAAAAAGCGTCATGCATAACTGATAAAACACATAGCTTATTGGTGACAAAAGGCTCCCGTGTTGTTATAATATGGCTGTTGTTGTATGCCAACAAAAAGCTTGCTGTGCTGCTGACATTAATGGAGTCTCTACTGCTGGCAAAACATATTACAAACAAAAAGCATCCTGTGTATCGGCCTTTGTTTCAAGTAAATGCGTTAAAAATAAATTTATAAAAATAAATTTGGGAAACATAATTTGACTGTAGTTAAGACCAAAAAGTAAAACACAGTAAACATACAGTATGTGATGCCGAAGACTACCTGTTACAGCTAACAGTCAGATCAATAATTGTTGCGTGTGCGTCTCCAGCCACTACTTCATCAGCATCGTAGCAGCCATGTGGAAATGATAGACCGGAAAAAGACCTGCGGACCGGAATATTTTCGCCGTCTGACTGTATCAATAGCATTGTACGTTGTTGATGTTAACCATCAAAGTCTCTATCACAATAGCATCAATCTATCCTCATTCGAGCTTTAGTTACACCATCTGGTTTCAAAATATTTTGCATTTCTGGATATGTTGAGCACCTGATACCATGCTAGTTTACACATTTGGAGTCAATGATTGACAGGATGATGTTACCTATCACGCATCGGAATGAACAACATCCGGTACGCAGCGACAGACAACCTCACGTCAAATTAAGCTACAGTAATAAAACAGTAAAGGACCTACATCTGTGTTTTCAGGTTGAGACAATTCGACTTTGGAAAGCATGATATACAAGCTTAACTGACAGTAACGTTTAATGCATTGTAACTGTTTTAAAACACATACGGACACTGTTATACCCTAACACACGGAAATTGTTATATCCACACATGATAACTGTTATACCCAAACACACAAATATTGTTATATCCACACATGATAACTGTTTTACCCCAACACACGGATATTGTTATATCCACACATGATAACTGTTATACACCAACACACACAGAAATTGTTATATCCACACATGATAACTGTTATACCCCAACACACAAATATTGTTATATCCACACATGATAACTGTTATACCCCAACACACGGATATTGTTATATCCACACATGATAACTGTAATACCCCAACACACAGAAATTGTTATATCCACACATGATAACTGTTATACCCCAACACACGGATATTGTTATATCCACACATGATAACTGTTATATCCACACACACAGAAATTGTTATATCCACACATGATAACTGTTATACCCACACACACGGAAATTGTTATATCCACACATGATAACTGTTATACCCACACACACAGAAATTGTTATATCCACACATGATAACTGTAATACCCCAACACACGGATATTGTTATATCCACACATGATAACTGTTATACCCAAACGCACAGATATTTTTATATCCACACATGATAACTGTTATACCCCAACACATGATAACTGTTATACCCACACATGATAACTGTTATACCCCAACACACATGATAACTGGTATAGCCACACACACATGATAACTGTTATAGCCGTACACAAATGATAACTGTTATAGCCGCACACATATGATAACTGTTATAGCCACACACACATGATAAATGTTATAGCCGAACACACATGATAACTGTTATAGCCGCACACACATGGTAACTGTTATAGCCGCACACACATGATAACTGTTATAGCCGCACACACATGATAAATGTTATACCCACACACACATGATAACTGTTATACCCGCACACACATGATAACTGTTATACCCACACACAAATGATAACTGTTTTACCCACACACACACATGATAACTGTTATTCTCTCACACACACACACACATGATAACTGTTATAGCCACACACAAATGATAACTGTTATAGCCGCACACACATGATAACTGTTATAGACGCACACACACACATGATAACTGTTATAGCCGCACGCACACACATGATAACTGTTATAGCCCCACACAAATGATAACTGTTATAGCCGCACACACATGGTAACTGTTATAGCCGCACACACATGATAAATGTTATACCCACACACACATGATAACTGTTATAGCCACACACACATGATAACTGTTTTACCCCCACCCACAAACCTGGTTTACCAGCACACACATGATAACTGTTATATCCGCACACACATGATAACTGTTATACCCGCACAAACATGATAACTGTTATACCCACACACACGGAAATTGTTATATCCACACATGATAACTGTTATACCCACACACACATGATAACTGTTATACCCCCCCCCCCCCACACACACATGATAACTGTTGTATACCCACACCGACATGATAACTGTTATACCCAAACACACGGAAATTGTTATATCCACACATGATAACTGTTATACGCAATCACGCGAAAATAGTTATATATAGACTCACGGAAAATGCTAGAAAAAATGTCATAAAACACGGAATCCGATTTCAAACACTCGCAAACATATCTCGGTCTCACCTCGTTATATCTAATAAATATCAAATAAAGCACTTCAGAAAGCCTCCATTTATCGCTGTATCTAAATCATAATACAATGAATTTAATTTACAGCAAATATACAAGTGGTCTGATAGAAGTAGGCTGTTAAGGAATGAACTATGTTTTTTAATTGTCACAATAATATACACTGTGTGTATTAAGTATCTATGATAACTTAAATTTGCTGAAGTAGCTTTCCAAAAATGAAGCGATCAATCAAGCCACTGCAAATAATAATACTGTACCAGGAAAAAATATGGGAATGAAGTTGCAAAAGCAGATTAACAAAACAAAAATCAACAAAAATAACAAAAAAAATAACTGGAGTCAGCAAAATCAATGTACAATGTTAACATTTTCTATGACCGAGGAATAAGCCCCTGATTCTCCAAAAGGCTGTATATAAATAATCACATACTAAAATATAGAACAATGGCACACAATAGGTGCTGCAGGCCCCTCCTCCACCTTTTAGATTCCCTTTTCCTATATTCTATATGAGAAACCAGTACTGAAATAAGGACATGCGCACCGATGTTTTTTTCTTTCCATTGTTCATTTCTCAATACAAGACGTGGTATATCATGTTGCTTCTAAAATACACATATATTACAAAGACTGATACTAACACGCTGGAATGTTCATTCATTACATTCATTGAAATTTAAACTACTCTGTACAGCAAACTGCTGACTTTAGGTTAGCTTTATGATAACATCGTTTTCATGATTTATTTTTAAACATGTAAGAAGAAACGTATTGTTGGTTGCTCTTATACAAAGGATATTCAGCATTGTAATATAGTCTTTACGTAATACACAGTTTAACACAGCACACGTGGCACATGGACGCCAAACCACTACATCATACAGATAGTGTTTGCATCGTATCGTATGCATTTCATTTTCTTTGGTACGAGACACGTGAGAAAACATACACACTATGCATTATTGTTTCATACAAAACGTCTATGCATAAACGTAACAAATAATCACTGTCTTATCATTAATTAACACTAACTTTTTATAATTTCCTTAACCGCATTATATTATAAGAACACAAAGTACCGTGGCCTCTTTGTGATTACGAGTGGTAATAACACTTTATGTCAATGCAGGTCGTCATGAACGATTCTTAATTAACCACAACATACAAATATCGACAAAAAGCAAATTCTAACACAGATGTTGAAATAGTTCGACGATTTCAAAATACTTTGCCCAGAACCGTTTTAACCGTTTAATTTCAGACAAATTTACATGGAAACCTTATCGAGTTAGTTTTACTTCAATTAAGCTTCTCACATGTACCAGTTCAAACATTTGCCTATATTTTAGCAAAGTATCCCTCAATAAAACGTATAACGGCGAACTGTTCGATAATGGGAATGTTAGACATTTGGGCTCTCTTGCACCAATCACAGATCAAACTTCATTACATTTATGATGAAAAATACAAAAAAACAAATTGCTTATGAGTGATGAACATGATAACATAGTAAGACCAGGCGTACCGGGAGGGTAAGCGTTTTCTACTTCCTCCATGGCTCTTTATAGTGTCTTATTCTCAAAAAGGAAACTGCAGTTGTAACTGACGAAACCATAAAGTACACTAACTTTTATAATAAAAAAGGTAGAAATTCAAATTGCATTAGGAAACATTATTTACATTCAAACTAAAAACTAGGGGTCTCTCTTTGCCCTTGTACATAACGGGCAACATAACATTACCAATTACTCCGTGCACAGTTGAATAACAGTTGTAAGAGTGTTAAACAAGAATATAAAGAAGAAGGAGATATATCATAGACATTGATGGAAGTAAAAAGGCTTGCATCTAATTGCGGTGTAACGTTGGACGACCGTTCGGCAGCTGAAAGAACACTTGATTTGTCACACTTTGTCAGGACCACAAGTTGTTCATTCCTGCCAAATTTCAGTTAAGTCAGCCCACTTGAACTTTACTTTAAGTTTGAAATAGTTTTTTCAAAATGGCGGCCGTGGTGGCCATATTAGATTTCTGATCGACCCGAAAAATAACAACACTTTGTTAGGGAGTTGTCAGTAACCTTCTTATGAAGTATCAATGAAATCCCTTTGACAGTATTTCAGCTTAAGTTAAAAATGTAAAATGTTAACGGACGACGGACGACGCACGGCGGACGACGGACGATGACGGACGAGAACGGATAGCAATAGGTCACTTGAGCCCGTCGGTAGTTTTTTTTTCTCCGGGAACTTCGGCTTTCCTTCACCACCAAAACCTGGCACGTCCTTAAATGACCTATCTTTTAATAGGACGCACAACACAAACAAACAAACAAAAAGGTAAAGAGTTATGTCATTTACCGTGCCAAGGCTGAAAAGCCTGTGGCTATGAATGTGACGGCAAACATCGGGGACTAGGAAATCCACTAGCAGAGTTTATCACATTTTCACATTTCTGAGATGCCTATATTATGGATGGGGAGTGACAGGGTGGGGATGAAGGCAGGAGGTAAGACCAACGTATTCATCGAAGTGTAATGGGAGGCCCTCAAAATGACATGCTTGTTTTCTGAACTGGCCTCCCTAGGTCTACATTTTGGCGTATAATGGCCTTACATTACCTCATTGTGACGATGAACTGTTTCAAAAACAAATAACCTCCGACTTGTTGGTTTGCCAAATGAGTACATGGGTCTATCTTTGTTTCCAATGATATCTGGATATCTATTATAAATATTTAAGGAGTGCTCGCTCTAATACGCGCCGCCAGATCAATACCTCCGGTTCCCCATACACATTATCAACATTTACAAGGTCATTGTATACACAACATGACGCTGCAAACATTACGAGCAGACGGAATATTTTATCATTATCTAAATTAATGTAAGATTTATTATCTCACAACGAGACATGTTCATCTACAATTTCATTTGTTTAAAGCAAATATTTCAGAAATATTTGCTGGTCTGTAAGCTAACCGCTGTTTAAGCACTGTATACATTGTTTAACGTCAAATGCACAGTCCTGCTTGTTGTAGAGTCATGCATGCAAGTTGAGCAGAACGAAATGAGCTAACTCGCCAACTATGTTCGTTTTTATGGGGTTAGTGTAACAGCTACGGTCACATGAAGACGGTATAAAATCAACCTTTTTGATACAAATGTTTTGATGAAGGTGTTGCAACTTATATTTCATATATCTATAGAAGAGTTTTGATTGGTTGATTATCGTCTCTCAATCTCGCCATCATAATTTAGGATACAGAGGAAACTGTTATTTT
Source organism: Mizuhopecten yessoensis (assembly GCF_002113885.1). NCBI lineage: Eukaryota > Metazoa > Mollusca > Bivalvia > Pectinida > Pectinidae > Mizuhopecten > Mizuhopecten yessoensis. The sequence goes on along the minus strand of NW_018404940.1, from coordinate 218,240 downwards.
TAAGAATACTGCACTTCCTAGTTCTTGCTTACCTACTCAGATAGTTACATGCAAATCGGCTCAAACGCGCTTGATTTGGGACGGAAAAATTAACTCAACAGATAAGTATCAATCACTTTATGTATAGAACCAGTACATGCCGTGTTTTGTCTAGTTAAAAGACTTTTGTCTGCTTTAAAGTGGCATATTGTTAAAATCAATATCCCGTTTATTTAATGAAGCCAGTTATGATTCCTTTCTCGCCCTCATATTCAAAATCGATTCTTGACGTCCAGTTTGACCACTCGCTTTTTGTTGGAAAGGCTAGTTACATTTGTAAATAGAGCACCGTTTACGTCACGTGACGATTTCGAAAGAGACAATTTAATTTAGTAATGACCGGGAGCAGTTCTGCTGACAGAAGTTACACAGTACGTAAACACCATTTTTTCAGCAATGTAATTTGCTACCAGTGTGGTATATGGTATCTTATAACTCAATTCAAAATTACTGAAAATGCACATTGATTGACTGCAAAAACGAAAATAAAGATAAACGATGCAGAGTAAACGAAGGGCCTCTTCGAGAGGAGGATGCATTCTGGCAATTTCTAATCGCATTTGCACTGACAAGTAATCAACGATATTAGTCCTATTGTACTTTTTTCAGTTTTCAATACGTCTTCTGATGCTATTAGAACTCGTTAATTAATCATCTGTAGGCCAAACTTGTTACATGGGTCATGGCGCTGCATTTCACGCCCGCAGCATGGATTGTTGCATGACAAAGCAAAGATTTAATAGCATTTTTTGTTACACATGTAATCCGATTTTGGTCCGTTCTCCTAAAGTATTTTCACCCTTGACTATCATTTTGATATTCTTACATCTTTCATGAGAATTAAATTTGCGTGTTTTTCGATAATCTAATAAAACCAAACTTTACTGGACCCTGAAATAACATAACATTATATTGTGATATATATAGTATAAATATATGATATTAGATTACAACACCACAAATCAACCTAACCTGTAGCCTAGCGTATCTCTTCCCTTCGCATCAACCATCTTGAAATACACCGTAGATTAATTCCGATACCTGTCCATTTACATAACAAAATAGTTCCAATTGTGTTCTAAAAACGAACATATATTAGCAACGAAATGCGTACCCATAACATAAACAACACTTCGCTCGATTAAGCTTTACAGTTTCTACTCACTACCCAGAGACACTGATTGTTTTGGCACTTTATAATTCTTCCAACATGCAGTTATGCTTTTCTAATGTTGTCAGTAAATTTTCACTTTTTGACTACTCTTTGTCTCGCAGCTAGCACTGTTAAAGTTTTCACTTGCTGACAGTTCCCACGGCAATCCTTTTTGTTTATGAAAAAGGTGTGTTATGTGCATGGATTAACAGAAATGGCGCAAAAATGTACGTACCATAATGTATGGTCGAACGCAATGGAGATTCCATGTTCTATAATTAAGTATACATTTGTATGTACGCAGATACATTTAGTATAATTACATGCTATAAGAGAAAAAGACAAATTCTTCGCCGTGATGTCGCTATGATTCTAAATTGCTTTTAGAGAAATTTGTTTTTATTTTTAGAGCTAAAATGTTGTATATTATTGTATGCTATTATTATAATTCTACTACCGCTTTAATTAAATAAGGTTCGTATTGAATAGAAGTACACTGGACCAGACGTCCTTAGATATTCGCTTTGTACATTGTCAAAACTGTGTTTCAATCATGATACAGCCATGTAGCATATCGACCTACTCTGGGCAATGATGAAAGTCAGTAAATAGCAAGTTGTGCACGTATATATTGATAACTTAAACACTTAGTTATTGTCGACACAGCTAAACTGAAGAAAGGTGATTGTCGAAGGGGCTAAATGGGTAGAAGTACTCTGCCAATATGAAATGACAATGAGGCACAGACCACAACTGGATCATGTTAATGCTGGTGTGCTCTTTCTCTGATGACAGTGGACCGTGTTTTGTATATAGTATTAGTTGAAGCACAGATAAAGAGTTATAATATGGGTAACTCTAACTCAGAGTATGCCGCTACTTTAATACTAGAACACATAGAAACTGGTATAGGATCATTGATTGTCCTTGGCCAGAGAGAAACCGTTAGTGCCCGCTTAGGTAGACTTTCCACGGTCAAGTGAAATATTTCAGAATAGTCTGTAGCTTCGTATAATACACTTCATGTGCAGAAACTTTGTTATATTACATTTTGCATCCAGCAAATGTGAACATAGAAAATGTTGTTAAAAAATAATGTGATATTTCTCTCTGAGAATTTATAGGAAAACTTAAATAGATTGGGAAGTAAGGTCCCTGGGAGTGTAATAGTACGAAAAAACTGTTAAGTTCAAATGAACCACCAAACGGCGAAGAGCGTTTACGAAGACACACTTACCAGCGTGTTTTTTTTTTTTTGAAAAAGTAGGCAGATGCTTTATTTTATAGGGATAAGTTGCTCATCAAAAGGAAGTGAAAAGGAGATTGATGGGCAATCCAATCTGCATTTTTCCAATGACAACCGCGAGACCAAGTTTAATGTCAGATTATATCTTCAGGTGGTCGTCAAAGAATTAACAAGAATTAACAATAATCTAAAGAAATGCACAACTTGTATCGACTCAACGTAGATGTCCCGAACTAGTTCGAACATATGCATTTGTTTAATACGACACAGTAGCCGTGATTGAAAACTACAAATGTTTTCTGAATCCTTGTTAAGCCAGGGGACCATTTGTAATACATAAGACTTGTTCCTCCGATTTGCCAGGATAACAAGTACACCAAATTTACCGACTGCAGTCCTGTGCTTCACAGACCGCCAAAGTTAGTGCAAGTACGATATTAGGCTATCCTTTCGAAATATTCACAGAAACAGGAAGAAATTGAGAACATCAATTAGCCATTTGTCAAGCAATATACATGTACAGAATCAAGATACCAGCGTGCCGACCAACTGCTGGTGGACACGTTACGAGATACTGCACGACCGAAGCATCGTGGAATCTGATGTTTCGTTAAATGTCAATGAGTGACATTATGTTATTTTCAATTCGCTTTACATCTTGCATTGGATTTTCTGCTTTGGTTGGCTATTGGCGTTTGTGTCCCTTACTCCAGAGGATGCATAATTACTTGATAAATACTGTTTTACCGAATGTTCAATTTAAAAAAACCGGGAAGGGGTGTTATCCTTTGGACATTATCGTTTTGGCATTGTTGGTGTGCCTCCATTCGGAATAATTTTAATGTTGTGATATCCTGAAGAGACGCGGTGTTTTATATCTATAGGTACATGTATTCCGTCTTTGCGTATTGCAGAGTTATCTTCTCGTGGGAGCAGGTATTGATTGTTACGTCACTTGTTTTTGAGAGTAACGTCATCAATTTTTGAGAAAACGACGCAATCAATACCTGCTCCCAAGATAAGATAACTCTGCAATACGCAAAGACGGAATATCCATTAAAATCAACAATCTCGCTATCGTTTCCATCCAGATCTAAAACAAAGAGAACAACCTACAGCAGCGCTTACGTCAAAGTTAAAGTGCCTAACACTACATGGAAACGTAGAACTCTCCAGTTATCGGTATATATAGATATACCAACATTAAACCATATTGCTATGTACGCAGCCATAAAGCATCATGTTAGTTGTTCGTGTTACTTAATGTTGCCTATGCATCACCACACAGATACATGTATCTATATAGTATCTTAAAAGACTAACCTAAGTTAACCCATAACACATGTCCCTATCATGAGTTTTCTTATCTGCATACCTGTCATGACCAAGCAACAAGGGACTGAACGGGTTGTAAAATTCCACTGACATTAAATGAAAAATACAATGTAGTAAAACATGATATGAACAACTACCTTAAAAGTGACCAACGCTATACAAAGTACCGCCAGCATTGTATTAACTTAATAAGACATGTGGCTTTCGACGTCCTATGGGTGAACTCCGGATGGTACTATACAGAAAGCTTATTTAATTTTGGTATCTGTATTCCGTCTTTGCGTATTGCAGAGTTATCTTCTCTTTTGAACAGGTATTGATTGTTAAGTCATTGGTTTGTGAGAGAAAAATACGTCGTTTTCTCAAAAATTGATGACGTTACTTTCACAAACAAATAACGTAACAATCAATACCTGCTCACAAGACAGATAACTCTGCATACGAACAGACGGAATAACGATTTTGATATCTCTTTCAGTTCCCTTAAACATTGTTATTTTATATCTCTTGCCAATCAACGATAGCTTAATGATATGATAATGAAAGGATAGGAAGTGATTTTTTAATAATGGAATTAATTGAAAGTATTGTGATTCCTTAGTGCCAGATATATCTGATACCGAGGGAAGCATTGACACACCGATGGAATGTGCAAATTTGATGGTCAATGCATGTATTTATGTCTACCTGTCAGTCGAAATAATGCCGAGAGTCTTCAAATATTCAAATTAGCCTTTCTACATTCCTATGGCAACGACCTTTATTTGGTACATGTTGTTTGGATACGATTCGAGAACCTGGATGTGATTCACTGATGTTATGACGATTGAACAATATACTGATAGCTTTGTTAGCTGAGCTATCACAGAGCGGTATATCTATTGACTTAGTGTTTACTGGACAAGTAAATACCCGCGTCGTCATAACACCTAGGTGTTGTCGGGACCCACATAACCGACCCTTACGTACACGTGAGTGACAATCAATAGCAACATCACATGTAAACAGCTGGTATGCAGGGTTTTTTGCCGACCTGCACGTTACTTGTTAACGCGAGAGCATTTCGTACTGATTCCAGGACCGGATTAGATTATTTATATATATATATTATGTAGATATACAAGATTTATGCATGATAACTACATATTCCTTAGTATATACATGGCCGTTGCCCCCCTCCCCCGGCTCTCACAGATCTTACATCGGCTGGTGTTCACATTATAAATCCCTCCATTTTTTGGTTGTGTGTTGTACATGCAGAAAAGTTTTCATCCGGTGAACGAGTCAGAACAAGTCAATTTTCATACGATTGTGAAATTATATCAAACACAATCAATCCAATTTATGGGGGAAAAGTATGATAATGTTATTCAAGTTTTATTTAACATTAATGCATTAGTATGTAAAGCATATTTGTATTAAATATATATTCTAACAAATTATGTACTTTATAACGAAAAGTCTGCTCTACAACTTCAGCGACGTGAACAGGAACCCTTTCTTTGATTTAGATTCGATATTACAATAACTTTAGTAAAAAAAAACACTCCCTGCTTCACGTTTGTACAGACTGCATAAGTATATTGGCACCAATACCTATCGATGGTATTTAACAGGTGACGGACACAGATGATACAGACCATGAAAGAGTAAAAACGTACCTGTGAAATCATTCTTGTAAAATAGTGTTGAAACACATGTCAAACCATACCTGTACACAAACCCATACAAGTAAAACTATCCAAGTAAACCAGTACAACAATTAACTATACTTGTTAAACACTAAAATAATACTGTATCTATGTTATAATCAGGTCGAACGAATATACACACATGTAGGAGAATATGCATTTCGTCAAACATTCGTGTTAACAATTGTTTGACGGAATCACCAGCTGTTCTGAGTTTGAAAGAGGAACCAGACCTGGATTTATCTCGGGTCAGGATGCGATTGTTCTAGGTATAGTACATTGTATTTCGAAAATATGAGCACTCACGGAACGTTGGTCACGAGCTATGGAGTGACGCCCCGGGTGACAAAGAGCGGGAAACGAATGACGAGAATTACACCACAACGGACGAGTACTACACCACGAGTGACGAGAATAACATCACAAGGGACGAGTACTACACCACGAGTGACGAGTGCTTACCTAGAATGACGGGAATAACGTCACTAGCGACGAGTACTACACCACAGGTGACGGGAATTATACCACGAGGGACGAGGGCTTAACCCATAATGACGGGAATATCGCCACGAGGGACGGGAATTACACCACGAGGGACGAAGGCTCAATCACGAAAGACGAAGGTTCAACCGCAAAGATCATGCAAGTACGTGCGGCAACATTTGAGTCTAACATGTATCCCAAGGTTGTCGTGTCGTGTCGTCTGGTTGTGTTTTTATTGAGGTAACGTCAGATCTCTAGAGTTAGAACATTTTGACTTCTGTTGTACGTCACAGACCAGGCCCCATATTCATAAAACCGTTCTCAGCTCAAGTATAGATTTTGTGCTCAAGCAAACTTTCTTAGCAACTTGCTTAAACCATGTAACACAGTAAAAAGTCAAGTGTAAACACTTTTGTTTTTATTTGATCATGGGAACAAGTCATTGGACTTGAAAACAGAAACTGAGTTTGGACATGAGAACGGTCTCATGAATACGGGCCCTGGCCAGGATGATGTTGATGAGAAGCGATGACATGACAAATCGTTGCCAACCCCAGTCTTGACCTCGAAACCAAGATTACTGCCACCAACACTGCAGATGACGTTAACCATCACACAGCGTACAATGTATTTTCACAGACTAATACTAATACACCTATTTTTTCTAAATTAATGGTTCATCTTTGACTGATCACATAACAAAGGGTAAACCAGATATTTAGAGCGAACACATATTTTCCTACGCTAATATTGAGAGACCAAGAATACAACACAGAGCAGGAAAGGCTTCCGAATCGTCATGCCCTTCCCCTCCCCCCGTTTTTAGCGGGGTCATTTGTCTTCACTCTTCACTCTTCCCTCCCAACCCTACCTCTACTCGGCGTTACTAGAACTTATTTCATACGGTTCAGATAACAAAATGTAACACTTGTAATTAAAAGAAGCTTGTTGGATATACGTTAAGAGAAGCCCAGAATGCCCCAAAGGGTAAATTTTGTTTTTAACGTAATGGGCTTTGGAAATCCTTCGATATGGGGTAGGTGTGGGAAGGAACCTCTCCTATTAAGTGTTAAATTTATCGGAACAACGTACATCTTTGAACGTGTATGTAATTATTTCACATAGTGTAATTATTTATATATTGCAATCATGTGATAATCAATGTTGACCAACAAAAATGTCTTTTAAAACACGACTTTATTAAACGAGAATAATTTGATATACACACGTTTGTTGCAATAACTGAATCATTGACCTTTATACTCTTGTTAAACTGATATCGTTTATACAGATACTAGACTCGATTGACCCCTTGCCCTGACACATATCTCAGGACAAAAATGTAACTTTCTTTTTAAGGGGGAGGGGACCAATCGATTATCTGTAGCACACTCCTTGTCAGAATTGGGTATGTGTAGGACAACATACGACGGTCCTCATTACTTTTACCAGGACACTTGCAGGACAATGACCTTTTATTATGTGTTAGCTTTTTCTGACGACCCTCTGTCTCGTCACGTGACCTATCAATCATCATTTGGACCGCTGAGGGGACTATTGGACCGAAATAAAACAAAAAGGAGCAGTTCTCGAATAAGTGTGTAGCGAGGGTACGCCCCACTGCAAGCACGGTACCTGGTATTGCTGAGCCGAGCAGTATTATAACGTCAGACCTACCGGGTATGATGGATGGAAACCCGAGGTGTACCGGATAAACAGTAACACAATACAAAAATGGAACGTTTGTTGTGTAGTTTGAACTGACTATGATAAATATCAACTTGTGGTCCGGGCGTTGTTTGACTCGACAGTTGTCACTAGCGGTAACATTAGTACTTTTGTGAGAAATGTTGTTTCAGGGTAAACTCCGTACTTCAGTACGTACGCTATATGCGTATCTTGTAGAGAAAACTTTTGGAGTTAATATTTTCTTAACAGAAAAAATCAATAAAACATTATGGTGGATAATCTATAAATAGGTAATATCCGCGTGCTATGTATTACCTTTACAGTACGAATATCAATTAGATTCGCATTTGGCCACATAGCAGATATTTGTAGAAAACAGTATTTAGCAGAGAGGGATTTTCCATACTTAAATAACCATCTATACGATATAATTAGGAATGCCGTTAACTAATGAAAACTATCTGTGTTGCGTGCAACCACAATACACTGACGTGACGTCAAACTACAGGGCCAGTTAAACATTAATTTGTGAAAGTAAGACGGCCCGATACACGCCCGAAATCTCAAAATAAAAAGTCGGTTCCTTTCCATTTATCTCACGGGCTCTGATTAACAGCCGTTACAGCTGAACAAATGCTTGTCGTACTAGACACAGTAAACTAGAGTTAGAAATCTAGGCATCTCGTACGTTTTCCTTGCTTGACGGGACAACACTCATCACACACATGCATGAAGACTGACAGTTTCAGGAACCTCTGGAAAAAAAGCAGCAACTTGGATTAAAGTTATTTTTTGTTACAGCTTTCTATGGCTGTTACGACAGAGACACTCTCCAAGATGTGTCGAGAAACTCCACAACATTTCTTATCATCACCGTAACCAACAGGACACAAACACAAGTATTGTTAGGCCATACCGTTTCTGTCTACAGCATCTCTCCAATATCTCTCCTACTTTCACGGGGTGTGTTCTGTAATGAAAATACGAAACTAACGTTTACACCTAGAGCTCTACATCCTGTCTCTAAGTAACATGTTTTTTCAGTCGACCAATGTTGTAAGGATTTCCTAGGTGAAACATTGAATGTCTGTAATTGTAGCTGAGGCAGCAATACTTGAAAGAAAGTGTATGATTGTGTTACCAATTGGTCACAATACAGTGCTGTAATACTAAATAAATAATTACATACTATTTATGATGTTTTGACCACGAGTCAGTGGCACTTGGTTCCAACACAGAGGCACAGCATGTGATTCGTTCCTAGACAGTGACCTCCTCATTTGATTTGAAGTTGCAAAATTCACAAACAAACAAATTTAAGTTTTAAATGCGCAATGCTTTGATCATTGCTACATATAACATGCAAGAGCGGTCATATTAGTAAAAGCACTAATTTCATCTCCCATACGGTCTATTTTTAACTAGAACCTTAGACATATGTTTTAAACATGACTGTTGACCTCTGTCTGCAGTACGTTAGAGCAATGACGTCACTCTGGTAAAACGATGCATGCTTTACAAACGTTTGATTGGTGCTTGTTGGATGAAGTGTAAAAGCATGAAAGAGCTCTCATTAGGACCCAAGTACTACCCAATTACGTTTCCCGCATCAAACAAATGAAACGAATTTGTTATTTATTAGCTTTCTATTGCATTACAATTTACGTAATATAAATATGTATATATGCCTAGTTTACGTTAGACGTGTGAATGGCATTTACACAATCAACAAAGTTACGCCCTCTCGTAAAACAATCCTTCACGTTACTGCTGTCTAGTGTGATCCACCGGCCGTGTCTGTCATATAGTTCAGGAATGCACGACGGCGCCTGCACCAGGCGTGCACGTGGAGACCCAGAGAATGTGTAGAACGTAATTGCATTGTTGTGTAGTAATGAGGTGGCTATCTTCGATGTACATTCACGAACCGTATATTCTTCGTATGTCTCCCGTAATACTGTTGGATGTTAACCATCTTGGAAACATTATAACGTAAGGTGAAATATTATTGATTACATTGTACGTAATAAATATATTAATGATAAATGCAAACTTTGTAATATGTCATTGGACAATATGCTATCTCCTTGGTTTAATTGGATCGATGTTTTATTTTGTTATGTTCATTAGTGAGCCTTCTAGGTTTCTTGTCAAACCCCGGTTGTTCGTAACAAGGATCTGACATGGCTTTGGATTTGACTCAGATTAACATGGGACATGGCGGGTATCGTCGATGAAACAAAGCACAGTAAACCTTCTGGAACACTAGGGTATGTATTCATGAAACTATTTTCATGCTCAAACTCAAACTCTGTGCTCAAATCCAATGTCTTATTGCAGTCATAAATTTAAAAAAATGCTGATTTTGAATAATTTTGATGAGACTTCAAGCCGAATACTGTTTTAAATGTTTACTTTTCTTTCTTTTTAGCGAGTCGTATGAGTTTAGCGAGTTACAAGAACGCGACTGCTTAAATAAATGTGTATGTACATGGGGAAGCAGTAATTTATTCCTGATAGATTTCGGATAATTGAAAAACAAGGTGTAAAACTTAAGTGGTTTTAAGTCTATCCCCAAGTATACATATACGGCGTGTTTCATGACCATCGGATAAGCTGAAGGTAAACGTAATGTGACAAGTGGGTGAGCTCGAGAGACGTGTACCGTTAGCGTTTGTTTGTAAGTTGATATATGTGTCCTTGTAATGTCAGAATGAAACGTTACATGCAGACGATCTGATTGTATTTGGGAACTGGTTAGGATTTATGTCATATTTGCCGACCTGCTACGGGTATGATCCCGAAGTCCTAGGCCTGGTTTGTAGTTGGTATCTTACCCGGCAACCACCTGCAGATTTATCAAATCAAATTTCTATTACATAATATTGACATGCAAGTATATTAAGGCGACCCTTAACTTATTGCTACGCATGGGTGTTATTCGAAGATGTGTAACGGTTTGTTTAACTTTTGTTATTAGTTTAAAAAAAAATCATTGTAATGAAGCAGACGTTACACATAGCAAGTACAAGGTAGAGTAAAGGACAATCAGTACGATACATACAATATATAGTTAACGGAATATATGTGTAGGTAGCATGAGCAAAACACTTTGATTGTCCAACATGTGTTCCAGTGCAATCTACTATCACACTTACTTGTTCGGGGAGTCGACGTATACACCTGCGATGACAGAGTCCCCTAACCCGTTTCTGATAAGTAGCGAGTGACTTCAGAGCTGTAGGAATACCTCTGTTTACAGGCTAAAGTTCTAGGAATACTTTCTGTATACAGGCTGCAGTTCTAGGAATACTTTCTGTATACAGGCTGTAGTTCTAGGAATATTTTCTGTATACAGGCTAAAGTTCTAGGAATACTTTCTGTATACATGCTGTAGTTAAAGGAATACTTCTGTATACAGGCTGAAGTTCTAGGAATACTTTCTGTATACAGGGTGTAGTTCTATGAATACTTCCTGTATACAGGCTGTAGTTCTAGGAAAACTCTCTGTATACAGGCTGTAGTTCTAGGAATACTTTCTGTATACAGGCTGTAGTTCTAGGAATACTCTCTCTATACAGGCTGTAGTTCTAGGAATACTTTCTGTATACAGGCTGTAGTTCTATGAATACTTCCTGTTTACAGGCTGAAGTTCTAGGAATACTTTCTGTATACAGGCTGTAGTTCTATGAATACTTTCTGTATATAGGCTGAAGTTCTAGGAATACTTCCTGTATACAGGCTGTAGTTCTAGGAATATTTTCTGTATACAGGCTAAAGTTCTAGGAATACTCTCTGTATACATGCTGTAGTTCTAGGAATACTTTCTGTATACAGGCTGTAGTTCTAGGAATATTTTCTGTATAAAGGCTAAAGTTCTAGGAATACTCTCTGTATACATGCTGTAGTTCTAGGAATACTTTCTGTATACAGGCTGTAGTTCAATGAATACTTTCTGTATATAGGCTGAAAGTTCTATGAATACTTTCTGTATATATGCTGAAGTTCTATGAATACTTTCTGTATATATGCTGAAGTTCTATGAATACTTTCTGTATATATGCTCAAGTTCTAGGAATACTACCTGTATACAGGCTGTAGTTCTATGAATACTCTCTGTATACAGGCTGTAGTTCTAGGAATACTTTCTGTTTACAGGCTGTAGTTCTAGGAATACTTTCTGTATATAGGCTGAAGTTCTAGGAATACTTTCTGTATACAGGCTGTAGTTCTAGAAATACTTTGTTTCTTATTCATATATATATTTTTTGTACTGTACGATGTTTTGTCACAAGGGAGGGCTGTGGAATGATGTAATTCTATTTTGAATTCCATTGTTTAGAATATCGAGAACAGATACAAATAAGCATAGGATTTTTTTTATTGAGACAATTTCCGGTTGCTGTTGTTGCCCTTTTGTGTGGTTCCATTTAGAAACCCGCTAGTGTAAATCTATTGTCAGACAGTATTTCCGTTTGTTTGTCCTATACTTGTCATTGTTTATGCAACATTTTGTAGAAACATCTGATGTAACACTCAGTAACCGCCATACTTTTGATGTAATACCATGTGCCGAACTATTTAAGTGTCATCATATTACGACGGGAAGATATCTAAAGGAAATGCTTGTTCCTGAGCTAAGTGCTATATGATTGCGAAATTAATAATTATTTTGTATGGCCTTGCTTTTTTAGATTTCTATATCCATTGTCCTGTCTAACAGTGTTGGCCTTTAGGAACGTAATGCTTGCTGAATGAGTTTCTTCCTTCTCTTTTTAACGTTATTTTGACGCCAGGATTTGATATCAAGGTAAATAACGCAATGGTGAAAAGCGGTAATTTTGTTTCACTGTAGACTATAGGCAGATTAAGTGGTCACATACACCCAGTCCTTCATATTTTCGAACAAACATTGCATTAGTTGAGGATTCTTCATTTATCAATCTTTCAATCATTTTTCCTTTCTTCTCCAGAGTTGACAATTCCTTATTTTCTCACGAGCTGTTAATCGCTTTCTCTCGCGAGATATCATTCACACTTTCACACGAACTGACAATCACTCTTTCTCGCGAGCTAACAATCACTTTTCTCGCGAGCTGTTAATCGCTTTTTTCTCGCAATGTGTTAATCGCCTTTTTCGCAAGCTGTCATTCACTTTTTCTCTCACGAGCTGTCATTCACTCTTTATTCTCGCGAGCTGGCATTCGCGAGCTGGCATTCACTCTTTTTATTCTCGCGACCTGGCATTCACTCTTTCACACGACCTGACAATCACTTTTTCTCGCGAGCTGTTAAAAATCACTCTGTATACAGCACCAGCTCTCTATAGCACCAATTCAATGTACAGTACTAACTTTCCCATAGCCCTAGAATATGATATGCTTCTGGTTTATTGTTTTGAAAGAAAAACATGGCTTCTCATATAATTCCTACATACTAAACCTTTCATTGTGATATTTCTTTATATATATGTATTTGTAAATCTCTATCTCAATCTAATGTTTGACTTTCAATAAGTTATATTGGCTTCTCATATAATTCCTACATACTAAACCTTTCATGGTGATATTTCTTTATATATATATATATATATATATATAAAAAATCTCTATCACAATTTAATGTTTGAGTTTCAATAAGATATATTAAATTCATAAATGAAGAATTTGGAATTCTTGTTTCAAATTTAAATAAAAAAAAATAAAAAATAAAAAATGTTTGTTTTTGTTTACGTTGAGTTTATAATTGTTGGCATGTGATATATTACTTTTACCGAATGGTTGGCATGTGATATATTACTTTTACCGAATGGTTTGGGACCATAGGTCAGATTGATATAAATCATGGACAGCCCTACTTTTATAGTAACCATTGCTATCGACAATGTTGTTTAGGTAATAACAACCAAGTAAAAATAGGTTAACCTGTTTGTCTGTGTAATCATCCATAATTGCTGTAAATAATACACGAAGTGCCGCGGAATGCAAAAATATATTCATTGCTTTTGCTACAGTTGTTGGATGTTACACGTGAGCCGTTTACGTCACGGACAGAAAAACGTGCACGTGTTTCTCCACTCACTTAGATTGCGAGGAGTTTCATACAGGAACATTTTTTTCTCTCTCATCTGTCTGTCAAACAAATATTGCATGTCCTCTAATTCGTCAAACTTACACCCGTAACTTGACCGTCATCTATAACATCTTGACTTTTCGTTTGTTCTTCCTTGAACGTAATTTTGCGTATTTTTACATATTCGTCCTTTAATTTTATACTTTCCTTTCATCCGTTCGTACTTTATAAGTATGATTTCCCCTTGCTCATATATCCGTCCTTCAATTTTAAAAGGAGAGTGAAAGAAATTAATTTGCAGTTTATACGGAGGGACCCAAGGATCAAGACTCGCTTTAGTTACCACAAATTACAGCACACTCCTGCAATGTTATTAATACATCCTACTTTGTTCTGGACACTTATAATCATTATTTAAATTACAAATAGAAATATACAAATCGGGATAGTATATTATATATATCTTTAAGACAATTCAAGCAGACACAAGCATACCCGCCATTCAATCAGGGGAGTAGAGAGATAATGGGGAGAAACAAAAAGGAAGAAAAAAACCCCAAAAGTTTATCACCTTCTAGCCTTTAATGGCATTGCTGTCTTTTCACGACATGTGCTACATGATAATGCATAACAAGTGTGGGTAATGTAATTTTGTTTGAAAAGGTAACACAGTGATTGTTCCTCGTGTTTTTCAGTGCTCAAGGTCATAGTTAATTCAGGCTGCAACACGCATGCGTGAACGTTAATAGATACTGACTAGTAAAACAACACGTTATCAGTCACGTGTCTGTACCAACGAAAAAAACCTAGATATATGAATACCACCTATCAACAAGTGCCTTGCCCCGGATATTTATATATCTTACTATATCTAGCTAACCGAATTTTTAACATTGTTGTTTGCATGATTGTTTTGATTATCACCAATTAGACCTACGTAGCGGTTAACAAAGTTGTTTACCAAGTGTCTTGTTTGTGGTAACTTATATACAAGGTGACGTGGAATGCAGAAAAGAAACCCCTTGGCTACCATTATAGTACATCTATTGCTATGTAGCGTCACATTGAAACAGTCCTGGAAGATACGCGTAGGTCATTTACGTCAGAAACTGGTGAAAGACATTCGTAGGTGTTTCTCTAGTCACAAAGATACACTTGTAAAAATGGACCGTTCAGCATAGGAAATTTCTCCTATCTCATCCGTTCTTTATATACATACACTCAGTCTTCTCATTCGGTCGTCCTTACATAGTATCTGACCCATTAACGTAAACAAACACAAAACTATAGATAAACAAACACAAACACAAACAAACATAAAAACAAATACAGAATGTATGAACAAAACATAAACATACATATGTACAAACACAAACAAACAAAATCGACAATAACTTGCCCGTCTTTACAACAAAATAGATTTAACATATCTACGTCGGATTATTCTCAGAATTTTTCTCATCCTGGCTATTAATTTCACCAGAATATGTTGATTGCATTTTGATGAAGTTCAGTTAGATTTGAATAAAAAAAGCATGGTGGACAAAACGACGTCGTGGATGGTGAAGCTAAAGTTGTAATAGCAATATATTCTTATAAGACAGACGTGGTTAAATTCTTATTAGATTAACGTCATTTAAACAATAACTGGTTGTCTGGATGTAATTATATCAACAATAATTACATCCAGACAAGCAGGTATTGTTTATATTTACATATATGTTTTTTTTAAGACATATTCCTACAAAAAACATTTGCCCTGCCTCAAAATACATTTCAGGCGGCCATTTTGTTTGTTTACATATTCCTACACCTGAAACAGGCAGTTGTAATTATAGTCGAGTAGTTGTAATTATAGCTTATATAATTACACTTGCCCACTAACACTGTTGTTATGGGACGGCGCGGAAGCAATTGTAAATATATTGTTATAAACAGACGTTATATTGTAATAACACTGTCGTTAGATATTGTCAGCCTACCGCATTACGTCCCTTTGACGCGCCTCAAACACCACCACACTTGTGACAAAAGTTGCTGACGCGCGCAAGGTAGTTCCGGTATAACCAAGGTTCAGCGTCTACGTTGTGAGGGTGTCGACATCTTCATTGTGTCAATCTATAAATCTCGTTTTGATGACATATGATGATATCGGACCATCATAACGCGGGATTGCCATTCAATATCAAAGATTTCATGATGATCGAGCAGATAACTTTGACGATAAAGGTAAACTTCCTTATTCTATGAGGAAAGCTTCCACATTAAATTTCATTCTGTGAAATAAGCCTGTCTTTATATCAAGGTGCAAGTGTAACGTTATGGACACTATCCAGATACGTTTTTTCAGCAAAACAAAAACACTTTACTCCCACCGAGACTATTCTGCAAGAAACCCATGAATTTTATGTTATTGTCGTCAGATAACCAACAATTTTTCACCTCTTACAAAGTTACATATTTGTGTATATTGGCAGGTTTTTTTCGGGAATTTCATAAGTATATTTTGAATGATCGCACCTTTTTAAGAGAGAGAGAGAGAGAGAGAGAGAGGGGAGAAAGGGGGGGGGGGGAAAAAAAAAAAAAAAAAAGGGTTTACNTAAAAATGGTTTACCATTTACTGTCACAAGATAAGGAGATTATAGACTACATTTGTTAACAACAATTATTAAAATGTGTTCTCTTTTTTTAATAATTTGATAAAACATACAATTGTAATCCCAGTCAAAGTAAAATCATGCATAAGTTAACAAATCTAATTTTAGAATACTTTCACCTGTGTCTGACCCAATGATTACTACATGAAAATCAGACACTACTTTAGAGATTAGAATTATTTCTTGATATACTTTTAATTCCCTTTGTGAAAAACCCAACATCATGATAAATCCCTTTATATGGTTTCAAATTCTATCATTGTCAAGGGAGGAAAAAGATATTGTTTACTGTGCTCCAACTCTCCAGGAAAAAAATGTGAGGATGGTACAACTATAAAACCTCATTGCAATTCATCAGGTGACAGTGCTGATTAAAAAAACCCAAGATGATTGTGGATTCAAAAAATTAAACTTATGCGACCAGATACTCCAATTGGCTCAAACTCTAGACTTCGCAATTTACATTTTGAAAATAATATATGCTAACAAGGTATCTGACTACACCAAGGAAAATGGTCATTCTGAATTTGAGAACACTGAAAACATTCCCTGTGAGGATACATCATGTATATCTACTACTATTAGTTCCTTGTCTTAAAAGGAGAGGTCTGAAACACAGACTGACCCTATAGTTGGGGATTCTGTATATGTCTAGACATCAGATGTAAATGTAAAAGATGATGCTACACAGACACAATTCAATAACGCCAAATGTATGAAATCATCTGCATCACAGACAATTGTTCCTATTTTCAAACCAGAGATTATTGAAAACGATGATAAGACAAAATATTATACTGGTTATCCAAATTATGCAACATTTTTACTGTTTTTTTCAATACTTTTTGTAAGCATGGTGCAGAAAAGTTGACCTACTGGGAAGGGGGAAAAGAACTCCACTACCTGCAAAAGACAGAAAATATTTCCACCCAAAATTTGAGAAACCTGGGAAGAAAAGGAGCCTACGCCCAATTGATGAGTGTTGTGTTTGAAGTTGAAGCATGGTCTTCGGCAAAAAATTCTTGCAGATTTATTGAGTGTGTCTGTTATGACAGTTTGTTGGACCATAAAAACATGGATTCATTTTTTGTTTGATCACATGTAGTCACTTATCCCATGGCCATCAAGAGAACAAATTTAAGCAATTTACCTAAACATTTTACAGAAATGACTCAGGTTCGCATAGTTACAGATGCAACAGAATTCTTCTGCGAGAAACTGGGAAACATGGAGACTTAATTTCTTACATGGAGTGAACACAAACACCATAACACTTATACAGGTTTAATTGGAGTTGTACCCGATGGCCTAGTAACATTTGTGTCAAGGATTCGGGAAGGGCATACAATAAATAGACATATTGTGCAAAAAGATGGTGACCTCTTCTTACCAAAGTTAGAACCTGGAGATGTTATTCATGCAGACAAAGGCTTCACTGTTGGAGATTTACTTCCTGCACATATAGTACTAAATATGCCACCATTTGTATGATCTAGTTGTCAGATGAGTGTACAGGAGTTCTTTAAAACTCAACAAATAGCTGCTCCCAGGATTGTTGTTGAAATGAAAATGGAGTAAATCAAGAACTTCAGGATATTACAATCTGTGCTACCACTTGCTGAAGTTCATTTAGCTGAACAAACAATTATGATATGTTGTGCCATGAAAAATTTGTACGAGCTCTTACTGAGGTGAATTACACTGTCTGCAATGTCCTGTCCTTAAGATTTCTAGATTACTTCATATTACTGGATCATGTGTAAAATGTACATATAAATATACTGTACAGATATGAAACCAGTACACTACTGTAATGATTTTGTTTAACATAAATCACTTGAATATTTAAAATGGACAGATTTTCAGTTGACCCTTGACATTTAGTAATTTCAAATAATATTTTCCCTAAATCTGAAGAGTCAAAGACATTCTTAATAGAGATGTATTTGCAAACTCGAGAGTCAAAGCTCATTGTTTGGTGTACCGATGTCCTAGATGGCTCAGGTATATAATGTTAAATTAATTGTGTACAGTACATGTATGTACATTTGCATTCAATTAGACCGTGCGAATTAACTATAACAATGTTGACTTCTTTGTGATTTTTGTAATAGGTTTTGGGATGTTAAAATTTCAAAACACTTGATGGGTGTATTGTCTGTTTCAACAACTATTGGTAAAACTAATATGTATGTTTTTTTATAGAGTTAAAGTTACTAGGTATGCACAAAGGTTTGAAAAATGAAATAACTGATCAAGTATTTTCATACTTTGTTATATAGATATATTGAGAAGCAGGCCATATAAGAGAATGAATGATAATATCACAATTTTGATTTAATACGTTTTAGAAGTCAAAATTGAAAATGAAAATAGTTAAGCATCAATATTGAAGAACTGGACATATTTAAAAAAAAGAATTTTTGTCAAATGTTTATTTGAAAACAAGAAAACCTAAATGCATGTGTAACTCAGGTAGTTTCAGATATTGACAAACCGTTGTTTAATATTATTAGAGGGACACAGAACTTTGTATGTAATAACTTATGAATAACTTTTTCCTTATCATGTGCGATAGTCATATAAGGTATAGTGTTATTGTGTGTTATGACATGTGTAAAAAGTGTATAAATAACATCCATGATAGATTTTCATTTCACCAAATACATTTTAGAATATGAGTCAAGATATCTATAATCAAACTGTATCGTAGATAATTTCATTTCAAGATATTTATTATTTTTCATTCCGGACTCGGGGACCGCCCGCTTTTTTTGTGCTTTAGGCTCCGCCTTACTCACGTTTCCTATTGCTTCCGGTCTACCATCTTCATGGATGGAACTGTAAACACTGAACTGGTTTAATCTGTTTAAGATATAATCTTGTCAATGCGTAAGTGTTTCACGTATTATTCGTATATTTAGTATGTGCAGATCATTTTGAACGTTGCGTTAACACTTGAATATACGATGTAGAGTGTCACACGGCTTCCTTTTATTCGAATGTTGTTTACTCATTGTTGCTAATTTACGATAACATATATAGGAGGACCGTACTTGGTCATTTATTATGGCTGTTTATTTGTATTTGTTGTAGGTTGAAACTGAATAAACGTTTTACAACCTGACGAGTGAATTCATTTATGAGTTGACAATACACAAACTTAATTATGTTTTTATTCATTTAGTCATATTGATGTTATTTATTAGATATTTGATTACTGGACTCTTTCTTTTGTGTGACTTGGCCTACTTTTTGAGAACCAACTACATCTCTTAGAGAAGTTAGTGAGCTCATCAAAATGGATAATTTTATATTAAAGACAACTATGTTAACTGTGTGCATATTTCAAAGTTGATATGTGTATTTACTTGTACGTCACTATATGTTATGAATTGAGTTTAGACATCAATAAATACATGTATACACTTGACAAGTTGTACTTAGTTCAGATGTTTGAATGGAAAGAAAAGTGGACGACTCCTCTGGAACTCGTATGGCTGAACTGTACTCTACAGTTAAAATCACAGTTGCCAGTTGTTAAAAGTGCATCAGCTTCTCATAATTGTTCTGAGCAAGAATTGGGATGTATAACATTTGTCTATGGATAATTACAGTGAATCACACAGTTAAATACATCTTGACACGCATATATACTTTTCTGTTCAACAGGTAGTAATGATTCAATAAATATCTATTAACCTGGATATCAAAATATTTTCTTTCTCAGATCACAGTTTATTCTTTTACAAATGACTAAAATACACACACTTTACTGTCACAGTACATATAAACAAATATGTATGTTTAAAACTAAAAAATACCCCAAATTCACTTATTATTATAGCTTTATGCTGTGTAACCCATATCAGTTAAGCATAATATTTGTAACTAACCTCTGTGCTTTGTTACCCCCCTCCCCGCTCTCTCTCAAGTAAAAGTGCTAGAAGACCTTTAATTTGACTTCAGTATCCACGGTTATGTGCGTCGCCGACAAACACTATAGTACAGGTGTGTCACTTATGATTACGTAATAGGAAGATCACTCAGACACAGAACATATCCCTATGCCTTGGAGTAGAGGAATCCATTTCCCAAGTCGGTGTTTAGACAGTTAACTTACAGCACAGGGGTTCATTACAAATGTCTAAATACACATATGCTACTGATATGGATAACAACACAAAGTTTATGTGTGGTATGACCCATATCAGTACAGCATGACATATGTGTATTTCAGACATTTGTAACGAACCCCTGTGGTTACTGTACTGTACAGCAGGAGATTTTCTCAAAAAAAATGTTGACAGAGGTATCAAAACGATTATATGTCTACTTATACAAAGCGAATATATGCAACACAACACATTTAACCATATACACACAAACACCTACATGATGATAATTTAAACATAAACGTTATTAACAGTCACGCAATATTCGGATTGTTTACATTGGAGCTCAAACCGGAACTATCGTTGACAGACAAATTTAACGTCTTATTGTAATAAAAAAGATGTCATACTGTAATAAAACTGTCGTTAAATTTTGATTAAATTAACGTCATTTTGTAATAGAAAGATGTTATACTGTAATAAAACTGTCGTTAACTGTTAATTGAATTAATTAAATTAACGTTATATTGTTATAAAACTGACATTATATTGTAGTTAAACGAACTTTTTATTATAATAAAACTTATAAAACTGATGTAATACTGTAATAAAAAGACGTTGCATTGTAATAAAACTGACGTAATACTATAATAAAAAAGACGCTGCATTGTAATTAAACTGACGCTACGTACGACCACATGACAAACCAATGATCACACCTTTTATCTGTGCCTCAACATAACAAATAATAACCACTTTAAAGCAAGCAAACTATGCACATTACTAAACGCTGAACCAAAACAATTTTTACTTTGGAAAAAAGTGACAAATGTGACAATCCAGTGATAAAATTATGCCTAGACAAGGCGTTTCTCAACTTAAATTTGAGTGAAATACAGATTGTTATGAGCTTCCCAAATCTGAATGACTCGCTTCAAAAAATATTTTTTACTTAAAAATCTACATTTCATTTGTAACAGGTGTATTGCAAGATCTACAGGGCAGCTTCCAAGATATGGTTATCACTAAGCTCACAAGACATTATAAATGTACAAGTGTTCCCTCCGGATCAATTAGAGACGATATGGTGCAGGAGGAAGAAAAACTGACGCACCAATCGTTTCAATAGTCATTTATTATGGAATGATAAATTTCTGATATGGGATTTGATAAAGTTTCGAAAATTTCAACATCTTGTGTCCATTACCACGACATAGCGACATGCATACCTACAGCCTTGTTATATGTAGTATCCCAGCAGAAATAACAGTTAGAATATTAATTGTGACCTCTGTTCCCAGGGCAACGATTGTGATTTCGAACACCTGAATGGGAACTTAAAAAAAAATCGAGAAGAGAGAACCTTCTAACAACTGGAGGTCTTGAGGGCATTTAGCAACCTTATGAGACACCCAAACTATGAATGTCTCAATCAACTCATTCTTGATAACTGATGACACATTATTTACAAGGGATGATAAGAGCTATGTGATTGTTTTGTGATTAGAAGTTCCCATGTTTATCTCCTACAATAATTGGACTTAAATGATCTCCAATACTTATCCAGGCATCTCTGCAACAGGACGATCAACTCAGCCGGTCTCGGCCGTTTTTACGTGCAAAGGGCACTAACTCTCCCTTGCAGACAACAACTATGAATGTTATACTATTTTTTTTTATTAAGGTAATAGGTTTGTGTCACCATTTCTAGGTTGAATTTCTTCAAATTTTGTAGTTATGTTGCTTTGAAGCAAAGAACATGTTCTGCCACAAAAGATATAGGTTGTCAGAATTTTAAGGATTTTAAATGGAAATGTATGTAAAAAGGAGTGAATTTTGATGTAAAAAATGAAAGACGCAATTATTTTGCAAAATAAGGTTAATAAAAATTATACTGCCATAGATTAGTATTGTATTAATGTATATCAATTTAATAAATGTTGAAATTGTGTAAAATAATTTATCTATAAACGATTAAAAATTGTCATTTTATAATAAAACCATATACACATATAGTAATGCATGTAAGAGTTATCTTTCTTGAAAAACTTCACAGTAGTGAAAAGATAGCCGGTTTCCTGAAGTACAGAAAAATGGACATATGTGACTCATTGATAAAAAATAACCGAATTAATACCTGGGTTGCTTTCAAATACTTTAATATTGAGAGAACACACTGTTCTGTCAATAACAAACATACAATATTCATCAGTTTAAGATTAAACTGTCTCCCTACATCCTATTTCCGTTTATCAATAAACTCATTCGACCTTAAATATGTTTCATGAAAAATTAGTTCAACAACTTTTTCTCTGAAAGTAATGTAGTTTTATCTGCTAGCACGGCGAACTGCATCCGTATATTTATGTTTAGAAGTCGCCTTCATAGTCAGAAGACAGGCAACATCTTTGAATTGATGCTTATAAAACACCGGTGCATTCAGGTATTTGCTGGTGAAGAGGTAACATATCTTTACCCAACTAGTGAAAAGATAGCTGACACGCGTTATTATTTTGAAAACACACCATCGATTCATCACGACATCGATTTAGTCACATTTTTCATACCGTGATGATGGTGCGGTGCACTGGATTCGTCATTACAATTTATTTTCACGGTAGAAAAATATCAGAGAAATAAAATCAATCATACCTGTATGAAATCTCAGCCCTCAAGATCAGTGTTTTTTAAGTTTACATGTAGCACGAGGCTTCAAAGTCTTACCCTCGGGTTGAGATTATTCTGTCTGCACAAGCATGATGTATTCCATTAGTCTGATACTTGTTTTTATTTTGTTATGTATCTTCCCCCCTTATTTTTATACATGTTTAAGTGTTTCCCCTGACGCTCTATCTGTGTCACGTTAATTACGTTGGAAGGTTGTGTCACTCTGTCTATTCTATACGCTGTAAGTATTCCCCAAAGTGTCGGCAAACAATGGCTCTCCAGCTCAAGGTCGGTGCCAGAACTATTGAGACTGTTCCAGCTGTTAAAAACCTAGGGGTATACTTTGCTAATTCACTGAACATAGAGAAACAAGTGAACGCTATTGCCAATTTCTGTTTCTACGGATCAGGAGCATCGCCTGTATTCGGCAGTTTTTAACTGCAGATGCATGCAAGATTTTGGTGCATTCACTTGTTACCTCTCGATTGGATTATGGTAACGCCCTGCTCTGTGGTATATCTGACAAACTATCAAGTCGTCTGCAGAGGGTCCAGAACACTGCAGAACGGCAAGTTACTCGTACTTGAAAGATAGAGAGCACATCACACCTGTGCTTTATTCGTTTCACTGGTTACCCGTGCGATACAGGTCGCAGTACACTTCTGGTGTTACATACAAGGCACTGAATGGAACAGCTCCTCAGTACCTACAGCAGGAGCTTGTTACCCTGTATCAGCCGTCACGATCACTGCGGTCGGAGTCGGAATCTTTGTTGTGTGTCCCAAAATCTCGTACTGTAACCTACGGAAACAGATGCTTTGGGAGGGTTTTTGGCTACGTTGTGGAATAGCTTACCATCTGCTATAAGAAAGTCAAATACCCTGGCCAAATTCAAGAGGGACATCAAGACTCACCTCTTCAAGTCTGCATTTTAGAATCTTTGCACAGACGTCATGTACAAACCAATGGTGATTTGTCAGAAAGTTGTGGAAAAGGACCTAGAGTGACCAAATCCTCAAAAATTACTGATGCTATTTCTCGGTATTTCAGAAAATCATGTAATGAAAGTTAACTTTTTAATGTGAATTTTGATGTCATTGGCAAACCACAACTTCTTGAGACTGTCCATAGATTTAAAAATTATTTACACTTTTTTTTGTAACTTTGGCTGTATTTTTTTAATGAATCCTCATAGGTGTAAGAAGATTGAAGCTTTGATTTGAAAATAATAAAAGCGGGAGCAAATATGTTTCTATATCTTTCAACTAATCTGTAAAGTATATACTGTTAAAATTATTTAGGCAATTATCTGTTCAGAAGGTCTAAAATTGTAGAATAACTCCTTGTATGAGTTATTGCTTGTATTGTCCATTTCAAGCAAATTTTCTTCATATTAAAATTAAATAGTTAAAAAGCTGAAATATAATACTGAAAATTGTCTAAAGCCTTGCCATACATGTACATGTAAATTGTAAGAGACATGATTTTGGGAAGTTATTGACCTATTTGTCTTATTCTATAGTAGAGGGGCAATATGTTTTTCGGTGTTTGCGTATGTTGGTTTATTTGTCCGTCCATCCTGCTTCAGGTTAAAGTTTTTGGTCAAGGTAGTATTTGATGAAGTAATTAAAGTCCAATTACCTTGAAACTTAGTACACATCATGACATGTTCCCTATGCTATGATCTTTCTAAATGTCTAAATTGAATGCCAAATAAGAGTTTTGACCCCCAATTTCATGCTTCATTGAACATATAAAATAATAGTGCGAGCGGGCATAAGTGTACTATGGACACATTTCTTGTTTCATGAATCTTCAGTGAGAGTTGGATAACTCTTATGGGGATGTGCATATTGTCCATTGTTCAATTCTAACATTTAATGCTGATATTTCCGCATAAATTTCAGTTAGTACTTGATGTGATAGCAAAGAATTAAACGAGTGTTACCTTGTGTTGGATTCTAGCACATCAGTGTCTCAATACATACGGTATTAATCTGTTAATGTTGGATAAACGTCTGTTTATTATTACTGTCCTGATTATGTTGTGAGCTATTTCCGGGTCACGTTCTTGTATCAAGTGCGTTTCCGGTTACGTCATAAATGCAAAATCTTTTTGATATTTATTAATAAAAGATAGTTTAAAGAATAAACTAGTTAATAAAACAAATATCAATACATTGTAAATATTATTTTCTTGAATGTTTGCGAAGCAGACGACGTTTGATCATGATCATAATCTGGAAACTAGAACATTTTTTCCAAAAAAATGTGTTTTAACATTTGAAAGAAAAAAAATTGAAGGGGAAAACATAAATTTGTTCTTTTATAAAATAATGAAAGTGGTACAGAAGAGAAATATAGTAAATAACTGATAGTAATTTTTATCAAAAACATCATCCTTAGAGAGTATGTTTTGGGCACGATCGTTTAGAAGCTTTGCAATACTTTAAACTCTTTCAAATGCGCATCAGCTCGAGATTAGGTCCTGTTTACAAAATGGCGACTGGAAGTAGCAAGGCGGATTAAATTGGAATTTAAATTGCGTTTATTTCGGCAAGTAAGCATTGTTCACAAAGCCCATGTGGTCTGTTCATCTAATTTTGTCAAGATGTACTCAGAACAGTCGTTGTTTAGTCGCTAGGGTCATTTACAAAATAATTAGGATTATTATATAAACTTATTGTAATTATTGTAATTATTGTAATTAGTTCTGGGTAAGGCAGTTCGGTAAGTTACCCAATCCTGCAGTATAATATGATTTTATAGTCTTGTCACAGAACAGACACAGTGTGGTAAATAATACAATTTCTATCTTTAACTACATGTATCTCGCAAATACTGTATTGTTATGAAAACAAACACTTTCAGGAAAACTGAGCGTGCAAATGATTTAAAAAGAAACCTGGAAGGAACATAACTGTGGTGAATTTCGGGAGAGTTATCTCCCTTGGACCGTGGACCGCGCCGACACGAGATCTCGTGAGCTACGCGATATCATCGCTGTGATGCGTTGGCGCGGTCTCTTATACTTCTTGATATTGAACCAGCAACACGTGAGTGAATTTCCTCCACCTTGTCTTTGATTTCAGAAGCTGAGAGCATTTACAACTACTTGTTGTGACGGTGTGTGAATAACACACACCGAATTCACGACAATTGGTGTCATAAGTGTGAAAGAACTCACGCTATTCGCGCTATTTTGACATTTTTTTCCATATATTTTTTCTACCTTGCTGGTCCCCTCTCGCTCGCACGTGCGCTGGCCATTTTGTTGACCAGTGCGCGAATTACCAGTGAGAGATTTTGGGACAGTTCTAGCAGTTTATTATTGTTTATTTAATTATTTATTAGGGGTTATTCAGAGTCGGCGGTGTTTTCACTGCCGTTCTGAAATTTATATTTAATTTAATTTAGTTTACTTGTTAGGTTTTCACGGAACTTCATTCGCCTGTATAGTGGGTCGCCCATATTGGCGGAATACATATGACAGGCGAGACTTGAGTTATCGTTAGTATAGGATATTATTTTTTATATTGTAGGGAAATTATTATATGTTTAGTTAGGTTATTATTACATTAGGTTAGAAATTAGTTATTTTAGGAATTAGAAATTATTTTGTAAACGGTAAATCGTAGTTGTAATCGTTGGAATTTTGTACGGGACGGTTGCACGTGTCTACTATAGCACCGTTGATATAAGTCCCTGTACATAATTTTGTAATTGTTTAATTAAGTGTGTTGACTTATTTCTTTCTTGGAACTTTATATTTTGTCATGGCTGTCATAAATATACGGACAGCTACAGAAGATGAGCTGTGCACGTTGGAGGGTTTAGGCCCCGCGACGGCACAGAAAATCTTGAGTATAAGAGATGATGAGGGGCTCACTCTGCAGAAACTGGTGACTGTTTCCAGAGTGGGCATTGAGAAGTGGCAGAAATGGCTAAGTGATGGGGTCATCACGGGCATAATGGTCACTGCCCCTGTAGAGGCGCAATCACCAACCCGGTCGACCTCATCACGGGCAGATAGGCTAGACAGACAGGAGGACGAGGTTATGGACATAAAGCAGGAAGTTAAGGAACTGCGGGTCCAATTCAGGGAGTTAATGGTAACATTGGAGACGGAGGCTCTTAGAAAATCAGAGAGTCTGGCGGCTCGTGCTGCCTCGCCTCCGAAAAAGAGCTCTACTCCCGGCACTATGCTACTGACTACACCTAGTGGTGGTCAGTATGTCAGCCAGAGGCCACAAATAAATAGCTGGTCACCCTGGGGGGATAGGGGTACCACTCATGCTACCTCAACCTCCGTGCCACCATACTCGAACTCACAGACAATGATTCCTAAACAGAAGGAGTCAGAGTTTGACCCTATCTTACAAGCTATCCCGAAGGATGGAAGGTATGTAAGGGGTCAAGATCAGGGTGCCCATGTATCAACATGGACAGCTGGAGGTGCCAATGCACCCATTGCACCCATTGCTTCTAAGTGGGGGTTTAAGCTGGAATCGGCCCCAAAAGTTGAAGGGGAAATGAGTCTGCCCTTGTCATGCCTATCATCGGACAATGAAAAGGGGGCTGACTTCCTGTTGGAAGATGTCAAGCCTAGTTTGACGCTTCGCAAGCAGGGAGGGGGGAATTATCCTGGGGGATATGACCCTTCACAGCCAGCTTTTCAACATAGGGGGGGTAACATACCCCCAGGCAATAGGCTGCCATACACCAATGGCGGGATAAGTAACTATCCCCTGTTGGGGCACATAGACACTCAGTTAGGGCAAAATCAGGTTAAGATAGAACAACATACTATTCCTGCTCATGGTCTGCCTTCGGCCGTTGCCGGAACTTATGCGAGGGTGCCCTTAACCAGCACAAATTGTGGCGTAACCACACCGGCGCGTGCTACCCGCGAGGAGAATAGAAATAGACGGACCCGCGACAGGTTGGACAACGAACGTCCTGCAAGGCGCACACATAGCGTCCTCGGTGAGCGACATGTGCGCCAACCACAAGGCACGCGCCGTGCGCCTACAAGAGAGCGACGAATCGGACCCCGATTTCTCCAGTGAGGGAGAGGGGGACAGCAATACAGATTCAGGGGACTCCTCCGACGACTACAGGAGGCATTGTCAAAGGAGTAGGAGTCCTCAGCGACATAAGATGCCCACTTATTCGGGTAAAGAGCGCTGGGAGCCATTCGCTCTTAAATTCACCAGGATAATAGAAGACAGTAGATGGTCGGACCGTAAGACCAAACAACGGTTTTTCGATTGTCTGGTGGGTGATGCGTTGGAGTACGCAGAGAAACTCCCACGAACTCTTGGGTTCCCAAAACTCAAGAAAAAGATGAAGGAACGGTTTAGCGACAAGGACGTTCCAGTAGTGGCCCGCAGGGAGCTAAACTTCACTAGGAAAGAGGAGAGTGAGAGTTTGGCAGAATTTGCTCAGCGGATTCAAACCATTACGGGGGATGGCTTTGCCCACGCAGACACCACCACCAGGAACCAGATCGCTACGGAGGCATTCCTCAAAGGCTGTCGCGAAAAGATGGCAGCATAGAGAGCCATGGAGAAGAATCCCAAGACGGTTCACAAAGCTCTGAAATACATAAAGGCCTCCGTGGCCAATCAGCGTGCTTTGTTTGGTTCTCGCGCGCCGCACTACCCTAGTAGGCAGGTAGAGTTTGCGGAGGGCACTAAGTCGGGGGATGATAAAGTAGAGGAAGCCCCTGTACAGTTCTCAAAAGATGAGCTTCAGGAGCAAAAGAAATACCTGGCCCGGCTCAGTGCGGGCTGCGTATCTGCCCGTCCGTCTTCTCCTCCACCTCGGGGTGACTACCGAGATCCGGAACGCGACCGAGGGTTCCCTCAAAACTATGGGGGAAACCGANTTTGGTCCCCGGCTCGGGAGCTGCTCCAAGGACCGGCTCCGATCGGCCAATTAGTTCATCGAAGGGCGGTGTTACTGCCCCAGGACCATCCGGCCGATCGGAGGAGGTAGGTTCTGTGCCGAATAGGAGCTCCTCTGTCGATGGCGGTGACTCTGCCTCCAGAGGACCAACCCTGCCTGTGCGCCCCCCCCCGGTGGCAGTCTATGACTGCCACTTTCACCTGGATGCTATGTTAGCGAGAGGCAGGGGAACCTCCTTTCCTGACTTGGCAGCTCAGGAGGAGGGTGGCGACATAGTCCTTCTGGGCGGGGTGGCCAATTATGCCTACCCCGACAGCTGGTCTAGGCGTCAGGGCCAGGTGGCAGGTGACCCTAGGGTCAAGGTGGCGATTGGCCTGCACCCTCATAAAGTGGGGAGGGGACGCCTGACGCCAGCAGCTGCGGGACCCGGCCTGTACAGCTATAGGGGAGGTAGGCATCGACCTGACCTCCAATTGTGGCTGTGCGGGACAGTGCCCCAAACCTGCAGAATGCCGGCAGCAGGTCACCAGGGATCAGGTCACCCCCTTGACCACTGTCCTACAAGGGGCTGTGGTTGAGGGTGGTGGCAGATCAGTGATTATCCACTGCAAAGATGGGAGCAGTGGCCGAGCAGCGCAGGAGGCCCTCGGATGTTTCCAAAGGGTNATGAGGCGGACACCTGCACATTTCCAAGATCAGGAGAGGGAACACCTTGATAAGATGCTGGCTGCCGGCGTTATACAACCCTCTTGCTCGGAATGGTCCTCAGCTCCGGTGCTGGTGAGGAAAAAAGACGGGAGTCTTAGATGGGCCCTGAACGATAAGACGGTGAAGGATCGTTTCCCTTTACCGAATATTGACGACTGCCTAGACGCGCTCCAGGGAACTAAGTACTTCTCAACCATGGATATTGCTTCAGGCTATTACCAAATAGTGCTGGATGAGGCGGATCGCAGGGAAACAGCATTTATTACTCGGTACGGGTTATTTGAACATACCCGAATGGGATTTGGTCTCTGTAACGCTCCAGCTACCTTCCAAAGGGCGATGAGCCTCGTCCTACGGGGGGACTAACATGGTCGGAGGTGTTAGTATACTTAGATGATATAGTAATACTCGGGAAGTCCTTCGAGGATACCTTGGCCAAGCTGATGCGAGTTTTTGACAGATTCCGAATGTACGGGTTGAAGCTCAAACCAAAAAAGTGCAAGCTATTCCGGAAGGAGGCGGTTTTCCTGGGACGACTGGTGAACGAGTCCGGAATATCGATGGGCCCAAAGAAAGTCGAGGCCATCAAGACCTGGCCAGTACCGGCGGATAAAACTAAGCTCATGTCTTTTCTGGGCTTCGCAAATTACCACCGCAACCATATTCAGAACTATGCTGGAGTGACACAACCAATGTATGAATTGACCAAGGTGACCGCCGACTTCCAGTGGGAGGAAAGGCACCAGAACGCCTTTGAGAATGTCAAGGTGGCGCTAGCAAGCGCACCATGCTTGTCTTATCCGAATGGAGAAGGGGAGTTTATATTTGATACAGACGCCTCCGAGTCCTCCATCGGAGCAGAACTTTCTCAGATACAGGATGGACAGATTAAAGTCATTGCGTACGCCAGCCATGTTCTTATGCCTGCTCAAAGGAAGTACTGTACTACACGCAAGGAACTCTTAGCTGTTGTGAAGTTTTGTCGGCTTTTCGTCATTATCTGCTAGGTAGGAGGTTCTATCTTCGCACCGATCACAATAGCTTGGTGTGGTTGACCGGATTCAAACATATTGAGGGTCAACTCGCGCGATGGCTAGAGGAGTTAGCTCAATTTGATATGCACATTCTTCATCGCCCTGGCCAGGACCACGGGAATGCAGACGGGCTATCTCGAATTCCGGCCCATGAGGAACTCTGTAACTGTTACCAAGCAGGCACGCAGGTCGAAAGTCTTCCTTGTAGGGGATGCTCATACTGCAGACGTGCCCACCAACAGTGGCCCTGACATAGGGCCAGTGATGTTATGGATAGAGAATAACAGCTGTCCGACGGAGGCGGAGCTATTTGGACATGGTCGCGCCGTCAAGGCATTGTGGTTAATAAGGAATTCGTTAGTTTTACAAAAGGGGGTATTGTATAGACTTTTACAGCCTACTGTGCGCCACAAGCGGCCCCGGGTGGTTCTCCCCGCCAGTCTGCGTGACACGGCATTGAGCTGTGCACATGATAGCGACATAGGAGGTCACCTGGGGGAGAGGAAGACGTTCCTCCGGTTGAGGCAGCATGTCTGGTGGTACACTATGACGCTGGATGCCAAACTTCACGTGCAGTCCTGTACTTCCTGCGCTCGGAACAAGAAGCAAAGAAAAGCTAAGTCCGGGCTTAAGTCCTTCCATGCCGGATTCCCTATGGAGAGGGTACACATTGACATTTTGGGACCATTCTCCCCTAGCAAAATGGGCAACAGGTATATCCTGATGATGGTGGATCAGTTCACCAAATGGGTGGAGATGGAAGCTCTCCCGACCCAGTGTGCAGAGGCTGTCGCATACAGTGTGGTTAAGAACATCCTGTCCACTTTTGGGTGCCCCTTACAGATCCATACAGATCAGGGGCCGAATTTCGTAAGCGAATTGTTCACCAGCTTGTGTCGACTACTGGAGATAGCCAAGACTCGTACAACGCCTTATCACCCCTCCTCAAACGGACAAGTGGAACGGTTAAACAGTACGGTGCTACAAATGATACGCTGCTGCATTAAGGGTAAAGATGATACCTGGGATTACTACCTCCCTCTAATCAAGATGGCCTTGCATGCGACAGAACACAGGAGCACCGGATTTACTCCCAACATGATGATGTTGGGAAGGGAAACGTTACAGCCACTAGATCTCCTATTGGGTCTCCCAACTCCCGCAGATAGGGAGCCTCATGAGTGGGTTAGGCATTTAGTTGATTCGCTGGCAGAGGTTCATACTGTTGCCCGGCAACAGGTGGGAAAGGTCCAGCGGAGACAAAAACGGGACTATGACCTTAGGTTGGCGGAAACCATATTCGAAGTAGGGGACGTCGTATACAAAAGGGACACGTCCACGAAGGTAGGAAAAAGCTCAAAGCTGAAGCCCCCCTGGATAGGACCATACCTGATAGCTGGGGTAAAGCACCCAGTTTACAATTTGAAGAATCACAAGGGGTCAAAGCACTGCCATCATGATCGGTTAAAAGCTTACAATGGGCGGTTTCTGCCCTTGTGGTTGCGTCGCATGAAACATTCTCTCTCATTGCCCGTACAGGTGCCGGTCGTAGGTGCGAAGAATCGTGAGACGCGCACGCAGGGACCCGAACCCCCGACGGGGGCAGGTTCTCCCGAACCCTTGGTGGGAACGCATGACGAGGGTAGGAAAGGACAGGTCTCTGAGCATGGGCACCCAATCGTTGATGAGCGGCTAGGTAAAGCTAGTGTCATTCCGAGTGGGGTACGTACCCGCACGGGAAGGCAGACAAGGGCACCCCAGAAACTCGACAACTATGTTCTTCACTAAAACCAGTGCAGAGCATAGTTGGTGGTATCCCTCCGCTGGCAAGCGAGCAAGGGGCATCGTCCTCCCCCAGCGAGCCGGCTAGGAACAAAGGGGTCAGGTACCGGAACTGTGACCTGTGCCCGGATGTTGACCGCCACCCTAGGCGTCACGCCCTCTCCGTTCATCTCAATTTGTTGGTGAACGTGGAGGGCGGATGCCTAGTTTGTGGGGTGGGCGAGAACAACCGGGAGCAGTTGACGCAGCGACACCCTGACCATGAGGGCAGCCCCGAGGATGGCTGGGACCAATGGGTCAGGGGCCTTGTGCGCATGCTCTGTGAACAGGCCCATGACTGCGGGGTTCCGGACGTCCTGGGTCTTCTTGCCCTTATAGTGGAGGGTAGACATTACCCAGCGCGGGCTGTTGAGGCTCCTCGTCCCTTCTCCCCCAGAGAGACCTTGGTAGCAGAGGCCATCAATGACTTCATGGGGGATGATGGGCCGGTGTCCCTCAGTCCACCCCGGTCCGTTGGCAGCCTTCTTCATTGGAGACTGCAAGTCGCGATCATGAGGCTTATCCCCAGAGAGCGGCGCCAGGGGTACCTCGAGCCGAGGCGTTTTTTGGTCCCCGGCTCGGGAGCTGCTCCAAGGACCGGCTCCGATCGGCCAATTAGTTCATCGAAGGGCGGTGTTACTGCCCCAGGACCATCCGGCCGATCGGAGGAGGTAGGTTCTGTGCCGAATAGGAGCTCCTCTGTCGATGGCGGTGACTCTGCCTCCAGAGGACCAACCCTGCCTGTGCGCCCCCCACCGGTGGCAGTCTATGACTGCCACTTTCACCTGGATGCTATGTTAGCGAGAGGCAGGGCAACCTCCTTTCCTGACTTGGCAGCTCAGGAGGAGGGTGGGGACATAGTCCTTCTGGGCGGGGTGGCCAATTATGCCTACCCCGACAGCTGGTCTAGGCGTCAGGGCCAGGTGGCAGGTGACCCTAGGGTCAAGGTGGCGATTGGCCTGCACCCTCATAAAGTGGGGAGGGGACGCCACCTGATGGCCTTCCTGCAGCAGCTGCGGGACCCGGCCTGTACAGCTATAGGGGAGGTAGGCATCGACCTGACCTCCAATTGTGGCTGTGCGGGACAGTGCCCCAAACCTGCAGAATGCCGGCAGCAGGTCACCAGGGATCAGGTCACCACCTTGACCACTGTCCTACAAGGGGCTGTGGTTGAGGGTGGTGGCAGACCAGTGATTATCCACTGCAAAGATGGGGGCAGTGGCCGAGCAGCGCAGGAGGCCCTCGGATGTTTCCAAAGGGTGCCAGGGGCCTCCACGCTGGCGGTGCATTGGCACTGTTTCACGGGGTCTGTGGAGGATATTGAGGCTTGGCGGCAGCTGCTGCCGAACCTCCATATTGGGGTGACGGCTCTATCCCTTAGAGCCCCCTCCACGCGACTGGCCCTGGGGGGCATTGACCCTAGCAGATTATTGCTAGAGTCAGATGCCCCCTACCTGGTGCCTACAGGAGCCGGGGTTGGAATCAACAGCCCCTGGCTCCTAAGGCATACCCTGGAGGAGTTGGCCTCGCTCAGGGGAGATAACGTGTATCTCCTGGCGAGCCAGCTCAATGCCAACGCCAGGGGGTTCTACTCTTTCGAGTAAGGGGCATAGCTAGCCAACTGTCATCGCCAGTTGTATGGCACACCTGCAGTGTGGGGAGGGATCACTTCCCCACCAGCTTACTCCTGCACTCCGTGCGAGTAACCCCTCAGCACGTTAGAAGTACGGTGGTAGTAAGGGGAGTGGGATTCTCTCCTCCTTAACTCCAAACTCAAAGTGGGGGGCACTAAAGTAGCCCCTGGACTTGTCTGTGGCATCCACAGGCAGGGGAGGTTAAGCTTCCCTATTATCCTCTAAAAACCAAGTCATCCTACATCTTTCTACAAATTGGGAGGGCATTCTTTCCCTGAACATTTTATTGGCTACCTAGGTTCCTATTGTGATAAGACAGCTCCCTTCGCCAGTAATTGGTAGGATAACAGCTTAAATGGGGCCGCCTACAGGCAGCATGCCCATCAATGCAATTTGCAGGGGGAACACATTGTCGTATCGACCAACAGTGTTGCCACGTTCCCCGTAGCTAATGTTGGGCACTGTCACGGGGAGACTATTCTCATACTTATCAAGGCACGGGGTGGCTGTGCCTATCGTGTGGATTGTATCCATAGCCGTGGTGTTCCTTGGGGAGATAAGCCCAGCAAGTCTAGAAGCTGTGATTATTGAGGCCTTAATCAAACACTGGCCTCCACCACTAATCTCATCTCCAAATGGGTAAGGTAGGACTGTGCTTAACATATTGTTACTTAAGGAGTTACTAAATAACTTGTCGCTCAATTCTAGAGGGGGACAATGTATTATCTACTTAATAGGGGTTCCGACCTTCACAAAACACTGTTCACTTAAGGGGGGATCTGACCTTCACAAAACACTGTTCATTTAAGGGGGATTCTGACCTCCCCATTAATCCACCTCTGGAGGGCCGACATCCGTCTGGCCGACGCCAAGCGCCAACACCTAGGCGGTTTCCGATCAATGGACTTCTTCCTGGCCATAACCAGGCCCCAGAAAGGGTCTTCATAAAACGGGGAGGAGTGTGGTGAATTTCGGGAGAGTTATCTCCCTTGGACCGTGGACCGCGGCGACACGAGATCTCGTGAGCTACGCGATATCATCGCTGTGACGCGTTGGCGCGGTCTCTTATACTTCTTGATATCGAACCAGCAACACGTGAGTGAATTTCCTCCACCTTGTCTTTGATTTCAGGAGCTGAGAGCATTTACAACTACTTGTTGTGACGGTGTGTTAATAACACACACCGAATTCACGACATAACTATTACAAACCGTCAATACTGTAGCTAGATATCTATACAAATCCTTCTAATATATGAGTACAACTAAGTTCAGGCTTTCTTATTGCAAAGTCTAAATATTGTATATATTCAACAATACTTGAAAAGTTAATATAAAATCTTCTTCTCATTGTGTTATTCTTTCCCTTCTACGCCTTTAATTCGAATGTCTGAAAAAAATGCCAATTTATTTATCAGAAACAAAAAATTAGATAATAGTAACTGCTGAACTGTACTGGCATACACACTTTTGTGTCGAAAACTGTTAAGCATCGTTATATGAGGAGTTTTAAACTTGATGTAATACTATCGATTGTTGAATCGCGTAAGGTGTACAGCATACATTTTGATATTATGCATGACCTTACTTTGCGTAATTGTTCAACAGTAATTGCATAATGTTAGTTGTCGTATGGCATTCTTTGTAAAAAGTACGACAACAGTTAAGGTGGGATCTATTGAGGATGACATCGTATGATCGTAGCAAAGAGTTCCGGGTTGGCAATATCCTTGTAGAATTCAACAGCAATATTTTCAAGCACGTTGTTGGCATTCTGAACTCATCAGGACAGGTAACATAAACCTTGCCAAGTCCATCGATCGTTTAGGTACATATACATCGACGATGTGTGTTCTTAGAATAAGAGATATTTATAAACTACGTCTATCGTTTATAACCAACTTTCTTCATCAGCCGCTTACCCCAATCTTTGCTAACAAAGCGTGTAAAACAGGGACGGTTTATTACCAAGCAGTACTATTGTTGTAACAAATTCAAAATTTCGATCTTGACATTTCCCTTTCTTGATAGTAACATTTCTGCTTGCCTCATCCACAGTTTCTACATGTCATATTTGATTCGGCATTCATGGGTTTGTATAGACTATCACTATATCGGCGATATACATCACTGCTGATAGACCCACTTACAGCACGCAGGTTAATTGATAGTATTGGCCAGTTATATGGTTGTCATCCAGATCTCATAGGAAACTGATACATATTTCTTTGTTTTTGATTATGCTTATAAGTGTTCTTTTTTCTCTCTCTCTCTCTGAAGGCGTCGCCTCGTTTGAATTTGACCTAGATTTACAAAGCACGTGGCGTCGTTGAAGCAGATGTGACAGAATGCTTCTACAGAAGAACATTGCAGAAATATCATATAAGGCTGATATAAACACAGACATTCTACCACTTTTGTGATGAAAAAACCTTTCCACTAACTACCATGGATTATTGGACGATAGACAATGGGCAGGCGTGTATTAATTTCTACCAAACCATCGCTCTTCCAAAAACGTCCCCCGCAAATGTACCGGTAAACAATCGAGTCGCGGGACTGTCGCTGGACTGGTTTCATTTACCCTCATTTGATATTGTATGAGTT
Organism: Mizuhopecten yessoensis; assembly: GCF_002113885.1. NCBI lineage: Eukaryota > Metazoa > Mollusca > Bivalvia > Pectinida > Pectinidae > Mizuhopecten > Mizuhopecten yessoensis. Next base: position 181,380 of record NW_018404940.1, on the reverse strand, counting down.
TGAAGATTGGCTAACAGACAAAACATTTATTTTTTACCTTTGTATCTATTTATAATATGTCGAGGTCATAATCAGAACTGCTGAGCTTACCTCAAAGATGACATGAAATAGTGTTTGTAAATCTTGTCAAGCGCTTATTTTACCGATTGAAATAAATATCTTCGATAAAGCATGATGTCAGTGTTTTTCGCCTGTCCGACGAATGTCGACTAAATAAAAATAAGAAACCTTCCCAAATATGTCCTGGTTATATAGACAAAATAGGACAACTGTCACAGTGTCAGACATGATAAAAAAAACGCGCAGCTTGTTATGAAATAAAGACATATAGGCATCGCGTAAAAATAATATCGCTTGCGAAAAAAAAGCCTATTTGAATGACTAGATCACATTGCTTATCAAAGGCATATGGACAATGAGGTAGACACGAGAAAGACTTTCGTTACATTTTACTTGGTAGAATAGGTATAATCGACATACGTTTGTATATTATGGTGGAATGTATAACTCGGGATTCGAAATGCTGGAAAAAAATAAACAACTCAGGCCCCAAGCGGCATTTGTTATCCCCCCCCCCCCCCCCAACATTTTCTCACATTCGTTATATATTCCACCATAATACACGCACAAACGTGATTGTTTCTTAAATAACCTTAAATAAAGAATTGGCAGAGTGGATATACTCATTTTATTATCTCTCGTAAATAAATAGTAAGAATCAGTCAATTCTCATTGAACTTAACAATATCTTACAAGACATGCAAAGCTACATTTGGATAATTTTCCAGCGGTAGCAACCAGTTCCACTCAAAGCAGCGGACGACGACGGTGGGATGGTTATTTAAACTTTCTGCTTCGGTGACCTAAATACATGTATACTCGTTCAATCTTGGGTACTAAACGTATCAACATAAGATTAAATATTTCTTTTACGTTAAATGGTTCAAAGGAAGAATGTGAAGTTAAGTTAGTTATGTTAGGCTTTGTTTGCAAAAAAACCCGTTAACATGATGCTTTCCACGATCACAGACGTTACAAAAACGATAACACTGATTGATACATGCTGATATATAATGCTTTATTACATGATCTTGTAAGAATCAAACATTTGACAGGACACGACGATAAAGAGGCAAGCATTATACGGATATGGCACGGATAGGCTGTTAGATAGGCGTTACCAGTCACACGTTCTGCACGTGCAGATCAGCGGGAAACGGTCATGTCGGAAGGCGAAGTACCCCAAACCATATCCATATTTATATGTTGACCGTTTACGTCTCGTGCTTTCTCCGTCACCTGACCCTGCCTCGTCCGACTGAGAGATCAATTCTAGAGCCTCCTCGCTAAATTCATCAGCATCTGGTTCGATTAGTCCATTTATGCCTGGCTGAATACCCCCGGCGTAGTAATTGTCACAGTAGATGAGATACTTCCTGTCGAGGTGTAAAGTAGGCTCACACCTGGTATCTGCTCCGCAGCATGTCTCACTAGATGTAAATACATGTATCATCATTAAATTCTAAACGAAATTCCGAACATCACAGCTTTTCTCTATTATAGCAAGCTCCATGTTACAGAGTAAAGAACAGATCGAGTAATGTCAATACTAATCTATCATCAGGATAGGTCTTAAATAATCCAAAAACAAACATGGTGAAATTCTCGTTATGCTATTTCAACTGTAGAATTATCCAAATTATAAAACCTAGGCTTTGCGTGATGAAACCTACCGCTGCTAAATGGAAACAAAAGGTAAACGATAAGGGCGAGTGCCATTTCTATGATTGTGGTGACATTTAAATAAAAATGAAACTTCAAAAAATCAACAATACATTCTAATAAATTGACTTGTTTGTATGATAGGAAATATTGTTACTGTACCGGAGTACATAAACAGACTGACACACCCATTCTGCTTGTTACAAACACTTTCCGTAAAAGAATTTATCACGAAGAAAAAGAATCTTAAAACTGGAACAAAAACAAATATTTTGATGTAAAAATAAAGATGAGCATTCAAAGCCGTGTTCACATTAAACGCTATCTGCTAATTGTATCACCGTATTGATATTAAGCGTCATTAACTGTCAATATTGTGTGACATTAAACTTTATTTTCTTTTTTTTTTGGTCCTGATATTAATTGTAATCATGTTGATATCAAACGTGATTTCTGTAATAACGGTGTAGGTATTAAACGTCATCTACTGTAATGACGGTGTAGGTATTAAACGTCATCTACCGTAATGACGGTGCTGATATTAAACGTTCTTTTTGTTTTATTGTTTTGATATTAAATGCAATCTGTTGTAGTTACGGTGTTGTTGTCAAACACCATCACTGTTCTTGTCATAGTAATAATAAACGTTAGTATAACCGTATACATATTTAACGTTATCGGCTGTTATACGAACACGTCTGCTACATGTGTGTCACATTCTAAAATTTAAAATTGATTCAACTGTATCACCGTGTTAATATTAAATGAACCCTACCGGCGAGAAAACAGTGCATTTAATTTAACAAAATATTAAAACAGTTTTCCCAACAAATGACATAAATGTTGCCCTTACATTTCATACTTACCCACAACACTCCGCCTTGTAAATATCTGGTGCGACAATCCAACACAAGATCGATCCTCCTTTCTTCCAGAACCCAAGGATATCTTTTTTCTCTGTTTTACAGAGGGATCTGCCACTGAAACAGCACAGTGTGACAACATATTGTCATTTTTTCTCCGAGATACATATTTTGATCTGCATTCTTTATTATATATTAATATATATATATAAACTTTATTCATTTTACAACAATAATGAAACAAGTTATTACAACTTATGTTAATTACTCTTGTTGGCCCGGATGTTAGCGCGCGGGGGTCTTATTGTGGGAGGAAACCGGAGTTTCCGGAGTAAACCCACTTGGTCGGGCAGGTGACCCCATACCTTTTCACGTCCGATTGGGGAATCGAACCCGGCCGCCTCTGTGAAAGGCAAGTGCGCTATCCACTGCAACATCCGACCACTTCTTACTATATACACATACAACTATCGAATAATTTAAACTGCGGCTTATTCCGTCTTTTCGTATTGCAGAGTTATCTGCTCTTGTGAGCAGGAATTGCTTGTTACGTCATTTGTTTGTGAGAGTAACGTCATACGTTTTTGAGAAAACCGACGCAACTTTCTCACACAAACTAACGACGTAACAATCAATACCTGCTCACAAGAGCAGATAACGCTGCAATCAAAAAGACGGAATAGCGGTCATCTTTCAGTGTTCGCAAAGAAAATGACCGTAACATACACACATGTGATTGCACCTGGACATTTTGGTAATAGAAACAGTACGCCAGGAATGAATTGCACTTCATTATAAAGCTGTTTCGTCTTTTTAGGATTCATCGGTGACGTTAGGGGCCAAGCAAGTGGAACAAGAACAGGGCCCGTATTCATGAAACCATACTCATGCTCAAGCATGGATTCTGTGCTCAAAGCAACTTTCTTGTAACTCGCTTAAATCATGTCAAACGATCAAAAAGTCAAATGTAAAGATTGAAAACAGTTTTCGGGCTTAAGTCGTAAGATACTTACACATCCGGTATCTCAGGCGAACTACCCGCTTTGAAGCTTTTGAAATATCTGAAGGCCTGCCAGTTTTTTTTCAGGGCGATTTTAAGTCCATTTCTGTTCAATAAATGGGACACAGTTGTATTTTGTGATGATTTAACCAGCAACATGTACAGTTCTAGTCTTTAGTGTTAATATACTCTAGCACACAATGTCATGATACACAATCTAAAGATGGATTGACCACTGTTGTCATTGGCCGGCCGAAGGGATGTACTTTAACATCAGCAACTGATAACGCTGTGTACTCTGGTAGATATTGTCATCGTTAGTACTGATTTGAATTGTAAAACTTCGAAGAAACATGCATACAATAAGCTTTTACTTCAACAATATTTAATTTGACGGTTGGTTGGTTTGAATCTTCACTTACGTTGTGACTGTTACATGTATAGACCTATCCTCATCCCATAAATCTGTAGCTATTAGATTTAATGATACATTTGGATGACTAACAATATCAGGTTTAATATGAATCGTGGCAAGCATCCTAACGCTTTAATAAAGTAAAAACACCATTCGGAATGAAGCAGTTTTCCTAATGGAAAATAGACACTAATAGAGAAATCCGTTCGGGAAATGATGGTGAATTGCAAAATCTCAAAAATAGAAATAAAAGCAACTCTTTTCTGGTTATACGGTAAATTCTAAATGACTTCCGTAGATAAAGCTTAACCCCTTAACAATTCTTTCGCATAAATATATGTAACTGAAAATAATTACGTACGATTAATGTCCTGCGGCCCCAACCCCAACATAACTGAACATGACATCATTGACCAGCTGCGCTACTTAACACTAACAAACCGGTAGGTCATGACACAATCCCCCCCCCCCCCCCCCCCCCCCCCCCCCACACACACACCCCAATATAATAACTTTTGCCAAACGTCAAATCGTTTTGACCATAGACACCTTAGCACTCTGCTGCTTGAACAGAATAACGAGCCATGATATAGCTCAATTGGCATTTTTACTTTATGCCATGTGAGATGTAGATAAACACACTTACATTGAAATATGTTAATCATCATTTTTATAGTTAGAAATTTACCTAGAAACTAATCACAATTACTTACTGAAAATAATGAAATTCAGACGTTCGTAGAGGTTCACAAATAAGATCCTTTTCATCTATTTTGGAATTATCGACGTAAATACATCCGCACTTATAGCCGTAGCAAGAAGAGGTTCCTCTAAATAGTGTAACGAAGACAACAACGGCCAGCAATATCTGTAAAAAAATATTATATAAAAAAGGAACTTGGCGTCTACAGTGACCTATTTAACATATATTAACAGTAATAGCCAAATCAACATACAGGAAACTATCTCAAACGAAATTTAATCTCCCGGTAGTAATAAGGACATAACTACAGCAAACGGTAATATTAGGGTTACGAAAATCAGATACAGAATGAAAGAGTACAACGAAGATTACATACAAAATGAGACAGGGTAACAAAGATAACAAACAGAATGAGACAGATAAACAAAGATAACATACGGAATGAGACAGGGTAACAAAGATAACATACAGAATGAGACAGATAAACAAAGATAACACAGAATGAGACAGGGTACCAAAGACAACATACAGAATGAGCCAGAGCAACAAAGACAACATACAGAATGAGACAGAGCAACAAAGACAACATACAGAATGAGACAGGGTAACAAAGACAACATACAAAATGAGACAGGGTAACAAAGATAACATACAGAATGAGACAGACAAACAAAGATAACATACAGAATGAGACAGATAAACAAAGATAACATACAGAATGAGACAGGGTAACAAAGACAACATACAGAATGAGACAGAGCAACAAAGATAACATACAGAATGAGACAGGGTAACAAAGACAACATACAGAATGATACAGAGCAACAAAGATAACATACAGAATGAGAGTGCAACAAAGTTAACATACAGAATGAGAGTGCAACGAAGGCAACATACATATTGTGACAGGGTTACAAAGACAACATTCAGAATGAGAGAGTGCAATGAAGACAACACACAGAATGAGAGAGTTAAACAAAGACAACACACAGAGTGAGAGAGTTAAACGAAGACAACACACAGAGTGAGAGAGTTAAACAAAGACAACACACAGAGTGAGAAAGTTAAAGAAAGACAACACACAAAGTGAGAGAGTTAAACAAAGACAACACACAGAGTGAGAGAGTTAAACAAAGACAACACGAAGAGTGAGAGAGTTAAACAAAGATAACACACAGAGGGAGAGAGTTAAACAAAGATAGCACACAGAGTGAGAGAGTTAAACAAAGACAACACACAAAATGAGAGAGTGAACGAAGACAACATACAGAGTGAGAGAGTTAAACAAAGACAAGACACAGAGTGAGAGAGTTAAACAAAGATAACATACAGAATGAGACAGGGCAATAATAACAAAATGGTAATGGATAGGGCAACAAAGAAGATTATATACACAATGAGACAGAGCAACTCATTTAGATAAATTGAATAACATGATGTATAATTTGCGTGTAGATTTCACGAAAATGTTTATATTACGATTGATGGGTACTCGTCCTCTGATCAAAGTAATATTACAAATTTCCTCAACGGATTACTTAATTATTTTATTGATTGATTGAAACAATTTCGATGCAGTATGACATAGAGGTTTGATGGTGCGGTTAAATTGCTTTAGGTGAGTTATACAAAAATATTTTCTCTCAGAAGGTAATTCAAATCATTCGTTTTCCTCTGTAGGTTTTATAGAAGCAAAAGTTCATCAAGGATAAACTGTTTGGCCATTTTTAGTTTATATGAAAATATGATGATATCTTCGAATCGGCAAATCGTGTATTTTTACAATGACTATAGGACTGGAAAATCCTCCGCTGTCAGCACTGTATAATGTACAATTTAAACAAATATATAATGATTTAATAAATTATGACATCATCATGGACATATCTCATCAAAGTGAATCTAACTGACAGATTCTTTGGATGTATATCAAACGTAAGTATTGCAAATTGAAGTCCTTACGTTTGTTTTTAACTTTGAAATAAATATTCTATCAAATCAATGTGTTTAATTAATTGTGGATTAAAATTGGAAAAACAAATACGCTACGATTATAGCGTATTTGATTACAGACGCAGCAATGATACAGTGATGAAGACATTCTAGCCTTGTTTTAAAGTCCAGTAAACTTGAATAGATATCTAGACATGCTAAATGCATGCTCTGAGATTGGTGGGTTTCTTTTAATTCACTAATACCACGTTTCTCTCAAATCTCAAATACTGCGGACTTAGATAAAATTTTGAATTATGATTTGATGGGAAAGTGCTCTTCAATTTCCTGGTTCTCGAAGGGTGGACGGGGTTTGAGTCATGTCAGTTGAGAAAAAATGAACTTGTTACGGAAACTGTAACCGGAAACTATAACAAAGGTCGTATTGATGTTGAGAATTTATAAAGAATTCCTTTGAAAAGTTTTAGAACATGTCTGTGAATTAAGTAGCGTTGCTAGTTTTGAATGTGAAAAGTTAGAGATGGTCCGAAGGAAAGTTGTCAGTATTACAACCTTGCTTTCTTCATATGCTTGTTTTGAAAAATGTTTTCACTTATTTGAATAATATTTGTATACATGTTAATATAACACCAGTGCTAACATATTGACGTGTGACGTTTCGGCTTAGTACAATATGTAGTCTGTCAAAGTGACTGTTAAAGCGTGTATACACAAAAGTTTGATATGTACGAAATGTCAATAAAATTGTTAAGTCGATTCGGCTATGAAAGGCGCACGCACATCTATGACGGGGAATTAAACGAAGCTTTTCTAAATCGATTCGTCGGTATCTTAGAGCGATCACAACATTGATTGAATTCTTCACATCTTTTTTTAAAATGTGAAATACACACTCACCCCCGACTATCTTTTTAAGGTTAGGGATGTTAAGCTGAATATTCAGCACATACAACTCTAGCACCATTGCAGTTCCCTTTAATTTCTTAAAACAAACATTTTAAATAAATAGTGCAGTTTGAAATTTTGGGTATGATTGTGACAATTGTTTGTTTAACAGTTGAAAATTAATATTCTACGGAAATATTTCAGACAAAATAGCCTATATTATCATCATGAAACTATATAGTGTTATAGGAGTTTCTTTATTAATTCATACAATGGAAAAAGTAAATAATATACTGACGCACGTTTATTTTGTTTCTTTATAACTATTACTACAGATAGTTAAAATATATTCATTATTGTTACATCCTGATCGATTGTAATTTCTAATGAAATTGTAACCATTTTACCTTGTAACTGATGCATACTTACTTTTACTTAGAATACATATTCATGTTCAGGGGTATCTACCCCAAATCCTCACTCATTTACTGTATTTCACTATTAACTGGCGAGAAGATAAAGTATTCTGTCTGTCTCTCTGTCTGTCTTGATCAGCAAAGTGCTTGTTAAACAAGCCGTCAACGCTACGTGAACGTTAAACGCTCACGTAAACGCCGCGCGCTTTCGTTCCTCGTTTATTTGGTAATGTTATAACATTTTACATTGTATATTTATTATGCATGGGATTCAATTGTTCATATTCGCCTTGCAAGATATGAATGTCAATTGTGATATGATTTTGAAATGACAACATATTGCACTAGTTTTTCTTCTACACATAATGTTTTGAGAGTTTCACCAACGTTATGAGATAATTCTACAGGTTTAAAATTTAGATTGAAAAAAAGTGTTATTCAAATTAAGCATACGTAGGTTAATAACTTTCAAAACGATGCATATATAAAAAATGTCATTGGAACTTACCTAAGTGATGATCTCTTCCATAAAATAGTTACTAAAAGAAATGTTATCAGCGTGCTATCATAAGGTACGTGCACACATTTACATTGAGGGTGACATAACAAATAATTGCTACAGAAGCTTAAAAAAGAAATTTAAGTGACCTATTATGTCCTTTAAACATTTCAAGGATACATAGAAGATATCATAGTAGCTTTATATTAAATGTATGATAGTGTACTTACCTGAAGGGGCCCCATCTTAGTCTTCGCAATACTGATATGAACAGGAGTTTATTTATACTGCATTTTCTGATTCTGTCACCCAATAGCTCTGCTATACGTGTACCAAAACTCTAAAATATATTCAAGTTTTTTAATAAAAAAACTAAAAGTGTACAAATGGACATTGTTACCTTTCAAAGTAAGTGATGTTTCTGTTGAGATAATGTTTTTATTGTTAATTAGCTGTTTACAAGTTAAAAAAACAATGAAACAAATGTTATCAAATGTGAAGTTTGTTTACCTAGGGCTCTTTACATATGCTTTCTTGTGCAATTGAAATAATGTCATTTAGCTGCAAGCAGGTAATTGTTTTTACATGGATCTTCTTTGAGATAACATAAGTCGAGGCAAAACTTTTTTGTTGTTGCGAAAGTGGAGTTTCTCCTATTTGCATTCTTTAGAGAGTTGATCACGAAAACCCTCATGGCTAACTTGATGCAATGCCTTTTAATATCAAATATATTGTACACTTTTGTTTGTTTTTACGAGTCTACCACTTTGTAACTTTACAGATGTGAGTGCACCGATATGGTAACAGATATGGAATGGTGTTCTGTTCAACAAAGGGGTTTGAAACAACATAGAGTCTCAATGTATTGTCCTTCTAACGCTTACCCTTAATTATATACAAGTACAAATATCTAATGTTGTAAACCAACCTTCGCTTTATGGCGGCCATCTTTATAGATACAGTAAGCCAAACATTAATAACACAGCATCCTACATTTCGTCAAAGGATTTATCGGTGATGTTGGGGGCAAACAACTCGCAACTTAAAATTGGTCTAAACTACTGTTGCAACAGAAGGAGAGGTATGTAAAACCTGCAATCATATGAATTGACAACAAATAGAAGAGTACTGGATTTTATAAAAATAAATACTTATCAAATTGTGTATATTATTCATATACACCGTGCCCACACTCAATAGATGCAATGGTAGTTATCAAAGCTAACTTTGAGGACTATGAAAACCACATTGAATCCCGATGGGAGCTGATTTCAAAGGGTATGACACGGCCAAGCAATATCTACAATATCTATAAAAGTACATTTGTACTTCTAATGTTGTAACGTGGACATGTTTACTCCAGTATATATGACTGATGGGCAATTTGATAGGCAAAGTCCATACAAATATACATGCATTTTATCAAACAGATTTACTAATGCACATATAGCACTGTTTTGCATAGACAATTGCCAGGGGGTATACACTGTACATTCTTTTGTAGATGGTGATATCACGGCTGGATTCAGCCGCCTAGCCGACACCCTCATACATTATTTATCTATTGATAACAAGTCGGTAACCGCCACCAGAACAAAACCACGCGTTTTCATTATTTTTATTGAAAGATAACTCGCAGCGTATAAGGGCGTTTAAGATGTGTTTTCTTGGAATATATCAAATAATTATATGTCGACGTTGCTTCAGTTTTTCCTGTGATACTCTGCGGCGTCATAAGTTCAACACTACGTACCTTCACTTCAACATGACATGCTATTTGTTTGCCCTCCATTTGTACGTAAGTTCTTTGAATGGAACGAAAAGTCTTTACCTTTCTGATATTGTATTTTAAGAATGTGTTGTTTCTTTTTATAGAAATCAGCTTTTGAGCTGGTCAACGAAGCCTAACAGCTTTTGCTATCGTGCTGGGAGAAAGAGTTTGTGTACAGGATAACTATAAAATTAGGGGTCGGTTTAGCGTCATCTTGTAGCGTGGGAATTGGACGGAACGCTTTGAGTATGAGAATTGTATAATAAACCGTTGATATTTCATTAATTTAATTTGATAGTTGTCGATATAAAGATGTTTATTGTTGCGTATTGTCCTAGTTATTGGCTCGTTTCGTCATTGTCAATCTTTGTATATCTTCATACGTTATTTTCCTGTTTTGCTGTAATGTTATTATTTTGTACATTTTCTTCGTCTCAAAACAGAAGCATATTGTCTACACCGTTAAAATTATTCCTTGCCCCATGCATACATCAATTTACAGCTGTGCTTAATCTATGAAGCCTAGACTGGAACGAAACGTTTTTGTTTTTGTAAAATTCAGTTTTTAAACTCAGTTTCGTACATCACACACATTGCACACCATTTTTAACAGTGTTTTCATTAAATATCATACATGTTCATGTATATAGGGACCTCTAAACCACGTATTCGATTACTACAGTAACTTTATATACAGTACCGTTTGTAAGTTAACGAGATTGCACATAAATGCTACCAAGTCTTCCGTGGATGGCTACTTTTTGTATTGACACTACTGAATTGCCCGTATGGAAATATGATTTTCTACAGAAAATATTAAAACGTACGATTACTTTTAACAAAGGGTGTATTTAATCGTACGTAATTATACTACAGTTTACATATACACTATTATCCTTACACAGAGACTAAAAAATTATCACACTCTGTTTTAAGGGTTGTTCCGGAGAACAACTATCTCATTGTGAGCGCTTAGATAAATCCGCCGCAGATGGACTCGTTATTTACGTGCGAGCGTTGATAAGTTTTTTTCGAAAGATAAACCCTGGAAACACTGTGTGATAAAATGTTTATCATCTATAAATTACTATAAAATAAAAATGTTGACTTAATACTAAACCTTCCAACCGACTTCTAGTGATTATCGACATCCTTGGTTACCGACAAATGAAAGTAATGTAAAGCGCAGAGGTTTACCATCAACCGTAAGACAAAAATGTTTTGTAATATTTTCTTATCATTCCGTGAAGCTGATATATTAGCATATTCCTACATAAAATTGTGTGGTTTTGTTTAATAGGACTTAACAAATTTATGAATAATTTGTATATGACCTATTTTTATTTTCTGTCGCGGAGTACTATCACGACCTAAAATGACGCGATCAGATTACCTATTATGAGTAAAAACTCATTCTCAAAAGGAATATACCATTTTCCAGTCGGTCATACTGACAACTTGTTATAATGAATTTGTCGTGGTTCAATAAAGTGATACATACTCTTGACTATCTAACCTTCTCTTGATATATTTGTGTGTAAAAAGTACATGTAGTTAAATACATTAAAAGTATACAATTACATTGCATTACATAGGTTATTTATAATTACTAATTCAGTATGGTGATTTTGCTGGTTCAGCGTCAATACGCAATTTGAATTCTGGTACAACTCTTATTACTGTGCTAGTGACTGACCAAGAAATGCTATTCTTTTACATGTACATCGACTTTTGCAAGAGTTGTTTCTCTTTAGGCAATGACGCTGTTTTGACATGATGTTTACATATTCAGAGTATATGAAAAGTATTTTAATTTAAGAACATGTTAAAAACATGCTGCTTATAAAACTGGTAAAAAATCATGACATTCCAATCTGTATTACATATAATACTATGTGTTTCACTATATAAGTACAAACACAGCTTATCGCTATATCCACCTTACGGGAAATTTAGTGGCAATGAATTAAAACAAGACGTCATGAGTGAAGAACAATACAACTCAAAGTAAAACTAGAGCGTCATCTGTTAAGGACACTCCTGCATTCAAAATAAAACCATAGTGTCATCTGTCAAGGACACTCCTGCATTCAAAGTAAAACCATAATGTCATCTGTCAAGAACACTCATGCATTCAAAGTAAAACCATGGTGTCATCTGTCAAGGACGCTCCTGCATTCAAAGTAAAACTATAGTGTCATTTGTCAAGGACACTCCTGCATTCAAAGTAAAACCATAATGTCATCTGTCAAGGACACTCATGCATTCAAAGTAAAACCATAGTGTCATCTGTCAAGGACGCTCCTGCATTCAAAGTAAAACTATAATGTCATCTGTCAAGGACACTCCCGCATTCAAAGTAAACCATAATGTCATCTGTCAAGGACACTCCTGCATTCAAAGTAAAACTATAATGTCATCTGTCACGGACACTCCTGTATTCAAAGTAAAACCATAATGTCATCTGTCAAGGACACTCCTGCATTCAAAGTAAAACCATAGTGTCATCTGTCAAGGACACTCCTGCATTCAAAGTAAAACCATAATGTCATCTGTCAAGGACACTCCTGCATTCAAAGTAAAACCATAGTGTCATCTGTCAAGGACACTCCTGCATTCAAAGTAAAACCATAGTGTCATCTGTCAAGGACACTCCTGCATTCAAAGTAAAACCATAGTGTCATCTGTCAAGGACACTCCTGCATTCAAAGTAAAACCATAGTGTCATCTGTCAAGGACACTCCTGCATTCAAAGTAAAACCATAGTGTCATCTGTCAAGGACACTCCTGCATTCAAAGTAAAACCATAGTGTCATCTGTCAAGGACACTCCTGCATTCAAAGTAAAACCATAGTGTCATCTGTCAAGGACACTCCTGCATTCAAAGTAAAACCATAGTGTCATCTGTCAAGGACACTCCTGCATTCAAAGTAAAACCATAGTGTCATCTGTCAAGGACACTCCTGCATTCAAAGTAAATTCATAGTGTCATCTGACAAGGACACTCCTGCATTCAAAGTAAAAACAAAGTGTCATCTGTCAAGAACATTCCTGCATTCAAAGTAAACCATAGTGTCATCTGTCAAGGACTCTCCTGCATGCAAAGTAAATCCAAAGTGTCATCTGGCAAGGACACTCCTGCATTCAAAGTAAATCCATAGTGTTATCTGTCAAGGACACTCCTGCATTCAAAGTAAAACCATAATGTCATCTGTCCAGGACACTCCTGCATTCAAAATAAAACCATAGTGTGATCTTTAAAGGACACTCCTGCATTCAAAGTAAAAACAAAGTGTCATCTGTCAAGAACATTCCTGCATTCAAAGAAAACCATAATGTCATCTGTCAAGGACACTCCTGCATTCAAAGTAAAACCATAGTGTCATCTTTCAAGGACACTCCTGCATGCAAAGTAAATCCAAAGCGTCATCTGTCAAGGACACTCCTGCATTCAAAGTAAAACTATAATGTCCTCTGTCACGGACACTCCTGTATTCAAAGTAAAACCATAATGTCGTCTGTCAAGGACACTCCTGCATTCAAAGTAAAAACAAAGTGTCATCTGTCAAGAACATTCCTGCATTCAAAGAAAACCATGATGTCATCTGTCAAGGACTCTCCTGCATTCAAAGTAAAACCATAATGTCATCTGTCAAGGACACTCCTGCATTCAAAGTAAAAACAAAGTGTCATCTGTCAAGAACATTCCTGCATTCAAAGAAAACCATAATGTCATCTGTCAAGGACTCTCCTGCATTCAAAGTAAAACCATAATGTCATCTGTCACGGACACTCCTGTATTCAAAGTAAAACCATAATGTCATCTGTCAAGGATACTCCTGCATTCAAAGTAAAACCATAATGTCATCTGTCAAGGACTCTCCTGCATTCAAAGTAAAGCCATAATGTCATCTGTCACGGACACTCATGTATTCAAAGTAAAACCATAATGTCATCTGTCACGGGCACTCCTGTATTCAAAGTAAAACCATAATGTCATCTGTCACGGACACTCCTGCATTCAAAGTAAAACCATAGTGTCATCTGTCAAGGACACTCCTGCATTCAAAGCAAATCCATAGTGTTATCTGTCAAGGACACTCATGCATTCAAAGTAAAACCATAGTGTCATCTGTCAAGGACACTCATGCATTCAAAGTAAAACCATAGTGTTATCTGTCAAGGACACTCCTGCATTCAAAGTAAATCCATAGTGTCATCTGTCAAGGACACTCATGCATTCAAAGTAAAACCATAGTGTTATCTGTCAAGGACACTCCTGCATTCAAAGTAAATCCATAGTGTCATCTGTCAAGGACACTCCTGCATTCAAAGTAAAACCATAGTGTTATCTGTCAAGGACACTCATGCATTCAAAGTAAATCCATAGTGTTATCTGTCAAGGACACTCCTGCATTCAAAGTAAAACCATAGTGTCATCTGTCAAGGACACTCATGCATTCAAAGTAAATCCATAGTGTTATCTGTCAAGGACGCTCCTGCATTCAAAGTAAAACCATAATGTCATCTGTCAAGGACACTCATGCATTCAAAGTAAAACCATAGTGTCATCTGTCAAGGACACTCCTGCATTCAAAGTAAAACTATAGTGTCATCTGTCAAGGACACTCCTGCATTCAAAGCAAATCCATAGTGTCATCTGTCAAGGACACTCATGCATTCAAAGTAAAACCATAGTGTCATCTGTCAAGGATTTATGACATTTCCAAAGAGGATCAAGTGGAAGAATTGATAAACGTATTTAATCTCAATAAGGAATGTCTTCCAAATTGTGAAGACTCCCGACAAACCCTTTGCTTTTGTACAATTCATCAATTAGCTGCCTTGAGTTAGATAAACATTACAAAAGACAAGGACCCTCCCACCACTAATAAGTATCAAACAGCTATGATTTAACCGGTTTTTGCTTTGATATATTCATGTTGTTTTGACAAACTATCTAGTAAAAACGCCAAAAATTATCAAAGTAAAAACTGGCTTCCCTACACAGCTAACCTCTGAAATGCAAGCTGACTTCAAAATAATGTTGATATACGTATATTTTGATAATGCAATGAAATGGATGCTCAGCAGATGTTCACCTAAACAAAAACAATATGACATACCGACAGCTGCTGGATCTGATTCGCCAGCTGAACATACACACAAATTATGATGTTTAGTTTTACCTGCTTACCTATACAGCTGCCAAGGCTAAAAAACATCATATTAATGTGTCTATATTGTATTTAATAATAACCTGCATAATTTGTTCCCATAAAGGTACCAGACATTTTGGCTCAGGTTTCGCATAGCTTTGTTAGAGTTTAACAGAGGTTAGGAAACCTAATGAAATACGAATACAAAAAAAATCAAGAATATCTTTCACAATTGAATATTTGTTGAGACATATCAAGTTGATGTATTTAGACGATATATTTTACTTTGATAGCCAACATGTCTTATTAGTAACTATCCAAAACATTCCCTAACTACTGGTTAAGATTTAGGTAACCTGAACCTGAGCAACTGGAGTTTGAATAAAGCTTAGTGAATGAACTTAATAATACATTATATGTTGAATCATATCAAAAAATATTATTGTTCATAACAAGTAGATTAAATCACACGCAAGCTTATACAACTCTGCTACCACTAGCCCTCCACATCTTGGTCGCTGGTTCGAGGCCTACGTGGGGCAGTTGCCAGGTACTGGCTGTAGGTCGGAGGTCTTTCTCCGGGAAATCCGGCTTTCCTCAACCATCAAAACCTGGCACGTCCTGAAATGACCATTGCTGTTAATAGGATGTAAAATACAAACAAACCAAAAAGTATAGTACTCGGGACTTAAGATATATCACTGCTATATTAAACATATACATTGAAGCACTATAAAGTGTCTTGGTACAGACCGATTCATCGTCGTCAGGATACAGGCCGATCAGCAGCAGGATTTAGTATGGTATTAAAACATATGGAGCATCAATCAGCCAGTATCGATAGGGTTGACCTCTCATAACAGAGGTATACATTAAAACGGTAGGAACTTATCAGGGTCAGCCTGCCGGCTCTAAATAAGGTATTATTACGGAAATGAGGTGAACACTCCCATCCATCACAGGCGTGATGGATACCATGATAAATGTCTACTTGTCGTGTCTCTGGTCCAGGTCAGTTAACCGATATTGATGTGTGAAATGTTGTACTCGTATTACCCGACACCATGCTAAACATGGACAAAGTAATGAGTGAATGAATGAATAATACAATGAATACAAATATATGTAGAACAACATGCAAGTAAATGTAACATGTACTTGAAATTATGAATAGAAAAATACAAAAAGACAACAAGCATTATGATGAACATTTCAATCAAGATAGCTGATTACAATGACCAATACAGTGATTTTTTTTCCAATTATTATTTGTAAATGTATTACTTTTTATAATCTATCTAAATACTAAATATAATAGTGTATTTATTTTTGTTTATCTTTTATTTCGATCTCTTTATATAATAAATTATTATTGTTGTATTCAAATATTGGATATATTATTTAACTGAAACATATCAAAACATATTTATTTTTTTATTTCTTTATTTGTTATATATTATTATATTATTACATTAATAACCTATGTGATTTAAAACATACTTCACATTATTATCATTATATGTATTGGAAAACATAATTAGGTATAAAGAAAAGGAATGCCAAAATATATCATGTTCTCGTAATGCATAATATGATATATATTATAAATAGAATAACGCTACAAAAAATAAAAATGAAAATAAAAACATAAAAATATATATTCATAATAATATTTATATTATTATTATTTACTTGGCAATAGGCAATAGCAATCATAAACAAATAATAATGAAAACGCACACTGTCACGGTATTGTTATTGATGATGCTGAATGATTAACACTGAGTTCAACCCCCCCCCCCCAAAAAAAACCCCCCACAACCCCGTAATGGACAGGACTTGAATCATGTAGGCTATTCTGTGTGATTTTAATAAGTAGCAAAAAAAATACATGAAATATTTGAACACTTAACGTGAATCCATGTAGCAGAAGCATCTCAAATTAGGAAAACAGGATTTCGACAGGATTTCGACAGTATTTATATCCTGGTGGCTACTTTAAGTAAGTTGTCCTCGCGTGACGACGCAACAACCCTAATGCAAGCCACGAAAAGCTGTTTTGTGGGGATTTCCTTCCAAGTTCGTAGCAAATATTAATTTTCGAATATACACTTTATAATACGTTTTGGTACAGGTACGGCCGATAGGACCGAGCAGGAAAGATTGAAATCAGTTGCAGGGTTAAGTGTCTTGCTCGTCCATTGTTTGATCTCTAACTGCAGATACATTCCTAACTTGTTAAAGATCAAACCATATGAACACTATAGTGAGACAAATGCTGCAGTGTCTTAACAATCTTTAAACGTTATCAAATTAAAATGGCTTTATTTCTTCTAAATCTTAAAATACGTGAATATACTTTCAACGATGAGTCAATTGTTCAAGTTGTTTTTGCTCTCAAGATCAAAACTTCTCAAATAAATCATCCTATTCAAATTTGGGAGCACAATGTGACGTGATGATGCATCTACATTATATTTCGCTTCCCGTTCTTTATCTTTGAGTAAGCTTGGAAATCTAATTTTGACTTACTTGGTAGAATTTATGATCATCATGAGGGACGTCATCTCAATGTATGTGCTTTTCGCCCTGCCATGAAATTCTGCATTTAAACAAGTGAACCACCAGTAAGTGCCTGCAGAACGAAATCATCTCCACAATATGCATTCCAGTTGACATTGAACATACCATATCGAACAAAATAAGAAACTCATTCCATCTTTTCGATCATCAAAATAAGAAACTCATTACATCTTTTCGATCATCAAAATAAGAAACTCATTACATCTTTTCGCATATAACTTCGAATTAATAAAAGAGAAAGAAATATTCTGAGTTAGACACATCATCTATTGAAACTGACACCATGGGATTCGGCAGCACGATGTTGGGTAAGTATTTCATATTCACAATAAAACTAACGCTCGTTCAATTCACTACGAAAGCTCCTTTTCTGTGTTCGCCTCAGAGAATCCTTTATATACACTTCTGTATGATGACGAAACTAAGGTCGAGGAGAGGTAACACTAGCGTGTACTATTGGTCATGCATCTTCCTTCCTGTCTCTTACCAAATAGGCTTTTTTCTCAGCTGAACAATTAATTCAAAAATGCATTGACCTGCTTTGACTTGTTGCACGAGTAAATATTACAAACTTGTAATAGAAGCCAAGCGGTCGGTTGGCACAGTAGAAAGTGCACTCGTCTTTCACAAAGACTACCGGGCTAATATAAGTTGGGAAACATTGTTTGATAATTGTTGTAAAATAAAGCAAGTTTATATTTATATATTTTGACGTTGTATACGCTATCTCAAAGTTGAGGAGACTTTCAAGTAATGTACTGTCTATGGGAAATATTATCTCAAGAGCTGAGATGTTTATACAAGCTGGGTAGATTATAACTTTGGTTAATTAGGCTACAGTAAATATATAGGGCATGGACCTTCAGATACAATGGGGTTCTAACAATATTGTCTTATCTAGGCCCTATGACTGGCCAAATCCTATTTCCTTATTTAGGGCGTATAAGTGAGCCGAGACTCGCGATAGAGCGGATCCCAGGAGGTAATGGATAGAACCTAATATTATTCTGTATTCATAAATTGATTTATTAACCCTTCACGTTTGAATCGGCGTTATCAGCGATGTTTGTCAATGTTTGGTGTATTGTTCAATAGAAAAATAGAAACAAATTTACTGATAAAACATTGACATACACCACATATACCGATCAAAATAAAAGTGTATATAACCTGTGGCCCTCCTGGAATTATAGCCAGCTTTTCCCTAAAACTATTCACTTGGATGTCACAAATTTTTGTCAATAATTAATTCGAATAGTACAATTTGTCCTTTTTTCACCTGAAAATACGACGTTCATCGTTCCATATATCACTACAGTCTTATCATATTGCCACACAAATATCTAGTCTGATCAATTCGGCATATTTCAAGAGAGCTCGAAGAGGGACAGCATTCGGAGATTGTTTCAAAGACTAAATTTTTCTGATTTGAGCTAAAGACATGAAAGACGTGCTTCTTAATTAGTACTCGATATAACAAGCTGTGTCAATGCTGAAAACGAGTCAGGTTATACTAAAATGCAGCGGACTCTCCCGAAAGACAAAGCACCAGGACCATTCCAAAAAGGCGTTATGCACGACATCTAGACTAAGAAATAAGGAAAACGATTTTTTTTCTCTACGAGTAATGGGATTATAGAATGATTTTGAGAGGATTTGTCATCAGCTGCTGATTAATATTTAAAAAAAGAACTTTCAAACAAATGTGTACATGTACATGCATGTATTTTTCAAATCAAGTTGAGTGAAATGTTGAGGATCATACAGATGTTGTACCGGGAACTAAATTTGTCTATTATCCTTGATTGACGTTGTCTTATAGTTCTCTAAGCATTAGAACTAGATACATAACTGTTGTGATGAAGTCCAAATATGGAGCTAGTAACAGCCGCCTTATGGAGTTTTCGGGTGCTTTCATACTCCAACGATTTTCTTATCTCAGTTTTAAAATCGTATACTCTCTTACTGTCCTGAAGCAAACATGTCCCTTTAACTTGCCTCATTCGAGTATAGTGACTGTTCTGCAACTTCAAGACAACACTGCAGGAGGACAGTTCCCTCGAGAACGGGTAATTAAAGATAGCCAGTAAATGGAATGGCCGAAGATATTTTACCAAAAAAACCGACAATTTTCAATATTTGAAAGAAAGCTAAAAGCGAAGATATGTTTGAGTTATATAATATTATGCTATAGAACACAATTGTCTATATTAATGTTCAATTTCGTATATAGATAGAGTTTTCGTGCTTTCGCGCAACGCTTAAAATTTATTGCAAAGTTATCGTCTAAACCAATAAACGTCATCTTCAAAATCTGCCGTAGATACTTCAATTGTTAACTGTACAAAACCTTTGGTTTCAGCTTCGGCGAATGTTGTGATAATCAATATATGAACGGAGCACTCACACAACCACATCGGCGGATACCCACGTCATGTAATTCTTGTTTCATCGTCAATTTTGACTATTTACATTTTAAGAATTTTTGACACCAAAAGCTTCAAGCCTCTGTGAAAAGTGTTTCTATGAGGTTCGAGATAATTTGCTGCAGGAGGACAAAGTATTTGATTATTTTAATAAACAGTCCGTCAAATAGCGTTGGTATTGCGTAATGTCACACTTCATCTAACTTCAATCGTTCATCTTCAACAAGACTGGCTAACAGAATTGGTCGTTGTACTCTGCAACATGGTTTATGTTTAAACTAGTACTTTTGTTGCTCTTAGTACAAACAGCGCAGTTGCTTTGAAGAATTGGTCGCACAGTATTAAGCTGATGTGTGATTTGAATGTTGACTGTTAGTAATAAAGAATTTTTTTCGTTGTAAAACCTTATATTTTTTTCACTGGTAAATGTAATGTGTTTGTTTTACCGCTGTTGTCTTTGATAATACATTTTTTTCATATATATATATCTATATATCGTCTATTTGGTGAGTGTAAATATACTTCCCATATATGCTGAGAACAATTTTAGGCTTGAAATAATTGTTTTATCTTGAATCAGAGCTTGTATCTTGTACGAATATGTAGATATCACACTGTTAGGTTTTTAAGAGACATAAAGAAATAATCAAAACAAAACGAAGTTATATAAGTTGAGTACTTTTATTATCCAGTATTAAAAAGATCCTGTTAAATGTCATATTCAAGCCATTAGTTCAATATTTTAAGGGACATAATAATCAAAATGTACGATTTAGTGTGGTATATTTACATTTAGTCAACAAGTTAGCAGTAAGACTGAGCGTGGTATATTCACATTTAGTCAACAAGTTAGCAGTAAGACAGAACGTGGTGTATTCACAGTTAGTCAACAAGTAAGCAGTAATACTGAGCGTGGTATATTCACATTTAGTCAACAAGTTAGCAGTAAGACAGAACGTGGTGTATTCACAGTTAGTCAACAAGTAAGCAGTAATACTGAGCGTGGTATATTCACATTTAGTCAACAAGTTAGCAGTAAGACTGAGCGTGGTATATTCACATTTAGTCAACAAGTTAGCAGTAAGACTGAACGTGGTGTATTCACAGTTAGTCAACAAGTAAGCAGTAATACTGAGCGTGGTATATTCACATTTAGTCAACAAGTTAGCAGTAAGACTGAGCGTGGTATATTCACATTTAGTCAACAAGTTAGCAGTAAGACTGAGCGTGGTGTATTCACATTTAGTCAACAAATTAGCAGTAAGATTGAGAGTGGTGTATTCACATTTATTCAACAAGTTAGCAGTAGGACTGAGCGTGGTGTATTCACATTTAGTCAACAAATTAGCAGTAAGATTGAGAGTGGTGTATTCACATTTATTCAACAAGTTAGCAGTAAGACTGAGCGTGGTGTATTCACATTTAGTCAACAAATTAGCAGTAAGATTGAGAGTGGTGTATTCACATTTATTCAACAAGTTAGCAGTAGGACTGAGCGTGGTGTATTCACATTTAGTCAACAAATTAGCAGTAAGATTGAGAGTGGTGTATTCACATTTATTCAACAAGTTAGCAGTAAGACTGAGCGTGGTATATTCACATTTAGTCAACAAGTAAGCAGTAAGACAGAGAGTGATGTATTCACATTTAGTCAACAAGTTAGCAGTAGGACTGAGAGTGGTGTATTCATATTTAGTCAACAAGTTAGCAGTAAGAGTGAGAGTGGTGTATTTACATTTAATCAACAAGTTAGCAGTGAGACTGAGAGTGGTGTATTCATATTTATTCAACAAGCTAGCAGTAAGACTGAAGCGTGGTGTATTTACATTTAATCAACAAGTTAGCAGTAAGACTTAGAGTGGTGTATTCATATTTATTCAACAAGCTAGCAGTAAGACTGAAGCGTGGTGTATTTACATTTAATCAACAAGTTAGCAGTGAGACTGAGAGTGGTGTATTTACATTTAGTCAACAAGTTAGCAGTAAGACTGAGAGGGGTGTATTTACATTTATTCAACAAGTTAGCAGTAGGACTGAGCGTGGTGTATTCACATTTAGTCAACAAATTAGCAGTAAGATTGAGAGTGGTGTATTCACATTTATTCAACAAGTTAGCAGTAAGACTGAGCGTGGTATATTAACATTTAGTCAACAAGTAAGCAGTAAGACATAGAGTGATGTATTCACATTTAGTCAACAAGTTAGCAGTAGGGCTGAGAGTGGTGTATTCACATTTAGTCAACAAGTTAGCAGAAAGACTGAGAGTGGCGTATTTACATTTATTCAACAAGTTAGCAGTAAGACTGGGAGTGGTGTATTCATATTTAGTCAACAAGCTAGCAGTAGGACTGAGAGTGGTGTATTTACATTTAATCAATAAGTTAGCAGTAAGACTGAGAGTGGTGTATACATATTTAGTCAACAAGTTAGCAGTAGGACTGAGAGGGGTGTATTTACATTTAATCAACAAGTTAGCAGTGAGACTGAGAGTGGTGTATTTACATTTAGTCAACAAGTTAGCAGTAAGACTGAGAGGGGTGTATTTACATTTATTCAACAAGTTAGCAGTAAGACTGAGAGGGGTGTATTTACATTTATTCAACAAGTTAGCAGTAGGACTGAGCGTGGTGTATTCACATTTAGTCAACAAATTAGCAGTAAGATTGAGAGTGGTGTATTCACATTTATTCAACAAGTTAGCAGTAGGACTGAGAGTGGTGTATTCATATTTAGTCAACAAGTTACCAGTAGGACTGAGAGTGGTGTATTTACATTTAATCAATAAGTTAGCAGTAAGACTGAGAGTGGTGTATTTACATTTATTCAACAAGTTAGCAGTAAGACTGAGAGTGGTGTATTCATATTTAGTCAACAAGTTAGCAGTAGGACTGAGAGTGGTGTATTTACATTTAATCAACAAGTTAGCAGTAAGACTGAGAGTGGTGTATTCATATTTATTCAACAAGCTAGCAGTAAGACTGAAGCGTGGTGTATTTACATTTAATCAACAAGTTAGCAGTAAGACTGAGAGGGGTGTATTCATATTTATTCAACAAGCTAGCAGTAAGACTGAAGCGTGGTGTATTTACATTTAATCTACAAGTTAGCAGTAAGACTGAGAGTGGTGTATTCACATTTATTCAACAAGTTAGCAGTAAGACTGAGAGTGGTGTATTTACATTTATTCAACAAGTTAGCAGTAAGACTGAAGCGTGGTATATTTATATTTAGTCAATATGTTAACAGTAAGACTGAACATATAATACAATTATGGACTTTAGTGCCGATGAATATGATGTCACATCATATATAACCTTTACTTGAACGTGCCTCCATGTAAAATTTAGTCAGGGTTGAATCCAACAGTTCGGTTTTCGAAGACATCGTCAAGGTTCTTTTTCTAAAGGTAGGCATGGAAGACACGCACTGCATGTTTAATGTCCTTTATTGTGTTTACAGCATCATTTTCTTCAAGTAGTTTGGATTTTTTTAGATATAACGGAGGCGAAGAATTTTCAAGCATAACATAATCACATTAAGTCAATATGTTAGCAGTAAGACTGAGCGTGGTATATTCACATTTAGTCAATATGTTAGCAGTAAGAATGTCGTGGTATATTCACATTTAGTCAATATGTTAGCAGTAAGAATGTCGTGGAATATTCCCATAAGTCAATAAGTTAGCAGTAGGACTAAACGTGTTTAATTAACATTTAAAGTTAAATCTATGTCAATAATGGTGACGAGTAATGGATATTATACATGCAGTTTATATATCAAATAAAAGCACACACTTTATTGATAAAAGGTTAAATTCAAGTTTTAAAGATATAGTTTAAATTTAATATGATTTTCAATTTGATTGATTAAAAACAACATGCCGTATGATCATAAATACCAAGCAAAGTTTCAAAATGGAACAAAAGTGTTTTAAGCCACGAAGCTATTTTTTTTCTTAGTATTTTGATGACAAGCTGACGATCGGTTGATGCCATTGGACTATCTTACACAAATGATATGTTGGACAACAATAACACAAATGCATGTCAACACTTCAATAGTCGTTGCAAAATGTGTCTACATTATGCACATTTGAAGACAAATTTATGGAGGCGATTAAGGCTAATAAGAACCACGAAAGGATATGCTTGTAAGTCAGTATAAAACAATTCATCGTATTCTACCACACATATGTTACATATATAACATGGCACTCAAACTTCGTGATTTGGATTCTACTTTGATGACCCAAAGTTAGGTGAGCCTGAATAAATCAAAATCACCAACTCTATGTTACCAAAGAGTTTAGACCAGATATACGTATTAACCTCTCCGACGATAGCTCCTCGTTGATACATGCACCATTATATTTTACCGGAGGTAATAAAGGCACGATACTAACGATCTACAACGAGTATACCAATAAAACAACAAAATCACGAAGGTCGATATAAAAGTAATACAGAGACGTGTACTGTTATTGTCAGAAATGTATCTTCATTGATGTGAATATGAGGTTTTACAGATTTCAAAATTACTTTAAAGGGTAGTAAAAAATACTTCATTGTAACCTGAATACAGAAAATGAGAAATCATTAAATAGAATGGAAAGTACGAAAGTCGAATGGCGCAATGGATAACGCAGACATGTTTCACCAAGGCGGCCGGGGTTCCATTTCCCCATCTGACGTAAAAATGCATGAGGTCTCCTGCCCGACCACGTGGGTTTTCTCCGGGTACTCCGGTTTCTTTACACATTAAGGCCTAACATTCGAGCCAACAGTGTGGTTGCTATAAGTTGAAATAACTCGTTTCATAATTGTTGTAAAATTAATCACCTTTATAATTATAAAAGGGCATAAAGTCGCAAAGTATTGCCTTCGGATGAGAGAATTGAAGTAAAGTAATGAAAATATTGACCTTTTGTTTCTAAAAAAGCAATATCGAGTTTATATACAGACACACTGAATCACACATGGCCATGCTTTAGCAAATCCGAGTTCAAGAAATGAAAAATGGCTAAGAGAAGGTAGTACCATTGTCAGAGAGCATTGTTGGGTAACAATTGATGTGGCGACATAAATAAAATCATTTCCGAAACATGATAACATCTAGTCAACATATTGACATATAGACCAAAACTGGCCTCGTCTTGGCCAATCAGAGTTAGGAAAATGCAGACTCTACCTAATTGTATGGCTATACAAGGTAAATGACGAGTATAAAATGTTATATAGGAAGCAAAATCGCTTAGGTAGGAGTATTCATACAAATACAATGTATCCAGGTAATATCATAAAAATAAAAACAAATAAAATGAATAAACAAAATATACTGAAATAAACTGAATTCTGTTAAAATAAACTATAAATATTAATTCTTTAATTGATTTGGAAATGTAGAAAGGATCAATATATATATTTATTCATAGAAATTATCACCCCTCTAGCATCATCTCCTTTTCTGCAGCTATTACTTCCTCGGGCTGCCAGAAAATATAGACTGTCCAGAAACATAAATTAAATATTCCAAATATTAAAGGAAAGATTATTCTTGCTAATTTGTCGACGTTTCTCGCACGTTCTCTCCGTATTGCGTCCTTAAAGAACTTTCCTTTTTTCTGCGGTGGCGAGTCTTCCTCCTGAAAGAGAAAGACAAGGATAGTGAACATCGGATGTAATGATAATCTCATAATCATTACATATGACAGAAGATACAGATAGGTGACTGGTGTTATTAGTCATTGTTGATCTGCATTTTTCTTCTGTTATATAAAATTTTATTTATATATACAATTAAGTAAGATGTTACTATGACTGACTCGGCATATTGTGAACTAGTGAGTTGTTGTAAGGGGTAAAGAGTCAAGATACTGGTCATTTACTGCTTCATACAATAGCTTGACAAAGGATCAAGATGTTTCGAAAGGTCGCAAAACAAGTTTTCAATTGATGTTTGTGTCAAAAGTATTGAAAACAAACGAAACATATATTATGTATACCAAACTGATGAATAGTATTCCTAATTCAAATATGATATGTTGAAATTTCCTATACAATAAATGCATATATGAAAAGTATGTCATATATTACAATGAACTAGTATCCTAGACGGATATTATACAATAAATGTATATTTAGTGTGTTGCTATATATTACAAAGTACTAGAACAATGTGTTAAATTAAAGTTAAGCTACAATTTGCTATGCTAAGTTACCACATAACAATATTATAAAGTATTAGAACACTGTATATGTTGAAAGTATGTTACAAACATCTCTCCAGTCACAATGTACTTATATGATATAATAAAATATCTATATCAACTTAAATAAGATTGTATCAATCAATGTCATTAACATGCAAAGGAAAAATAAAACAACATTTAGCTCGGACTTGCGAAGAAAGATCATGATAAAAACAAATGCATAAATTTTACACTATATCAATTCGAAATTACCGTTTTGCCGTTTTCGTCATCTGGGGGCTGACCCCTGCTCTTTATCGTTTGTCGTCGTCTTTGTTCTACCCTGGCGAGAACATTCACATAGGCGAATTCGATCAGAGCAGAAAACACAAATATAAGGCACATCGACATCCACACATCAATGGCTTTCACATAGGACACACGTGGCAATGTTGCACGTGCCCCAGAACTCTGTGTTGTCATGGTAAGCACTGTTAAAAGTCCTAGAGATATTCTGGCAGGAACAGCATCAATGTTTAGCCAGAAGGAGACCCAGGACAGTAAGACGATGAGTATGCTCGGGATGAATACCTGGATTATGTAGTAGCCGTAGTTCCTCGATAACTTCACAGACATCGATATACAGGTGTAATTCACTACAAAAGTCACAAATAGAAATCATACCTGAAAAAACAGTATCTGTTTTTCTACCAGACGTTTTTATTTTCTTATATAACTGACACTGGGATGTGAAATGTAAATGCAAAACTTATTAACAGTTTTGTAAGGCCTATCACAGCTCGCCTCAGCTCTGAACAACTTGATATGCGATGTCTTGTGCAAGTGTTTTTGTTCAAACGTAATAGTATTTTAATGAGAAAGTATTGTCATTTCAGGCGGACAGATAAAGATTGTTGTATATAAGTGTTTTTACCATCGATGGGATTAAACCACCAGAATTTTTGTTTCAGACATTTTTCGGCAACTTGTAACGTTTTATTCAAATATTAAGATAGCTATTCTGGTAAGCATCGTACACAATGTTTGTATATCAATCAGTTGTTAACTAATTACCTTGCTTGGATATATGTCTTCTGTTATTTTACGATAGATGATAAATATGATATTAAAAGATTTCACAATGTTATTTTTGTGTCTTACTTTGTTGGATTTTGGTGCAATACCAAGAAGTAAGCTACTCTTTTGTATTGACACTGCGTATATTGTAAGATAACTGTTAAGATCTTACCTCCTGCGTACGTTACGTCACAGATGTGATCTGTTATTTCGCCCATTTCAAACTGTGGAAGGGATAGTTTTGGCGACTTTTCAACTGGTAAATCATTCCAACGTAGCAGCAATGTTTCCACACTGTATCCATCTGTAAATTGGCGTAAGAAATGTTTAAACCTGCTAAAGTATATATGTATACATTGCAGCCAATGTCCGTAAATGTTGAGCATGAAAAGTACGAAGAATGTTGTATTTCTGTCCTTTGGGGATATCATTGCATGACTGATATACGTCTGCACATGTAACTGTAAAACCTCAAACCACAGAAGTACGCCTGTGATGTTGTAAGGGTTTTCCGGGGTTGGAGTACATTATAGTTAAGACCGTTGCAGAATCTAAGTCCCAATTGAAAGCAAAAGGCATATCAGTAACTCAAAACGCTTTACCGCGATGCTATTTTCTTGTATTGAAATAAGATTATGATATTATGATAAATTAACTATGAACAAAGAGATAAGCATATGAGTGTATGAGTTGGTGAGAGGGTGTCTGAGTGTGGTTTAATTACTCACAGCTTTCCAGTCTTAAGGAACACCGTTGTTCATCCAATGGATACTTATGTAGATGCATATTGCAGGCAAATCGACCAGAGACCCTACGAAGTATAAAATAGGCAAAACTATAATTGATACAGTAGATGCACGTCAAAACGTTGCATTTGAGTGATTGAGCAAATGAAAATAACATCATCGAAATAGGTATTAATAACTTAGTATCATTGGATTAAACAGACGCTGTTCTGGTGGTTTTCAATAGGGTGACGCTATTTTGGGGGTAGTTTTCTATTACGTTATTGTTTTCAACAGCACAAAAAAACAACAAATTCCCCTTCAAAGAATACAAAGATTTGCTATTGCAAAGTATATTTTTATAAACAAACAGATGGAATGTTGTTGCCTTGGTCTTATTTAACAAACAGTCAGAGGGGTCACAACTACACTGTCGCAATCGTTTAATAACAATAACGAGAAATTATTATTAATTCATTCATTTTTTTCATGTTTCAGTGGTAAAATAATGTAAGATTATGATCAGAGATAACGTTATCTAACATTTTTGTCAGTGATATATAATCATATAACTTTGTAATCAGGTCTGCATGCATCATTGTCTAACATCAATTACAGTGCTATTTAAACTATTATCAATATGAGATACTCGGCAAATATGAAGATACTCATAACAGTTCAGAGGAACAGGAAGCAACTTAAAGCAACGAACTACACAAACGTGAAATTATATTTATCATTAAGGACTTGTGTTTCGGTCGATACGTTGTTTTATGAACCTGATAGAGTGAAATAGACCTCTTGTCATCACTCTATTAAGTCCATATCCCAACATATCGATCGGGACAAAAGTTGCTTTACTGCAAAGAAAAATAGCCAACATCTTACGGGGAAACACAGCCTACATCATAGTTAATATGGCATAAATCATAAAGTCAACTTTTAGCTTACAACAGACTAAAATAAATCCACCATACTGTCAACATTTCAGTCTAGTTCATAACATTAAATTTCTTTTTCTTGTAAAATTGAACCTACATCATACTTTTAAACCTAGCCGTATTTCGTTATATACAATCCATTGAACCTACCAGGTACATTAAAAAATACCCTGAAACTACCAGATACTTTATAATACTCTGAGCCTACCTCGTACTGTAAAACATCTTAGCGCTTACCTTGTTTGTGGAAAGTCTGCACTTACCTAGTCATGTTTAAGGTGCCCTGAGCCTACTCATACTGTAAATACCCTGACTCTATTTTGTGATGATGAGCCTACCTCATTATCGAACAGTTGAGCCTACTAAAAACTGTCAAAACAGCGCCTACCTCATACTGTAGAAGACGTCACCGTTAGGATAGATGTGCATGAGTTTATTAGGTACAGTAACTACATGGAAATATGCCTTCTTCTCGTTTACGATGTAAAGGTCGGGAACCCAGATACTGTCGATCATCTTGGTGTCAAGCTCAAGATTTTTGAGACCTCCGAAGGCAGTGTATGTTAATCTATTGTCATTCCACCTCTGTCTGATGAACATACTCATGCCGAAGTCCTATTAACACAAAGAGCAGCTGAAGAAAAAACGTATAAATTGACGAAAGATATTGTTTGCCTTTCCACATTAGTTTTACATCCAATTTATCGATAAAGTAACTAAGTTTGTTGATCATATCCAGAGCTCATGTTGGAACATAATGTAGCTATTGCTTATACGACATGTTCAGTGTCTAGCACTTTCATCTCGTCTACATAACTATCAGGATAAGAGGAGATATTGGAAGAGGCTTCGTTTTTTCAAAGAAAAAACATGTTTGATAAAGGCATACTGATAAGCCTAAATTTTGTTCATCGTAGTTTAAAATTTCATATTAGATTGATTTCCAAAGGAACATAGTTGAAGTGTGCGAATTTGATGCTAATGCCAGAGACAATAAGATTTGAATTACAGTTTAAGTACATTTCACTAAAGGGGTTATATTACTGCTCTAGAACAGGAAACCAGTGGTTAAGTATCATCTTATGTAACATATACCTAGCAATAATGGTGGTCATAAAGAGTAACATCTGAACTGTTGAAGTCTAAAGTTTAATAAAGGATACAGTGTGTCACCTTATACACAGCGGATCAGTAGTAAAGAGAAGGATGTGTAAACTTGAGAAGATCGATGTGAACAGAAGTAGCATCAACACCTACTGTCGTAACGGCTTGGTGCCAACCACCGACACACACTCGTCTTAGCAAACACGATTTATTGGAAATAAGAGTCACATAGGTTAAATATCATATTAATAAAACATATTATTTCCCACGTGGGATACAGTTACGAGGTAAGAACAGGACAAAATAAGAATACTGACAGTCAAACCATTGAACACATCAGAAATTCCCCGGTGAAATCAAACTGACGTTATCGGACACCTAAGCAGGGGACGGAACACTGTGAACACACACCTTTTACGAATACATTTATCTCACTTTAAACATATGAAAATTGCACAAATTTAAAAAAAAAATGGCAATATTGACAAAAGAATAGTGTAAAACATACTGTCATTGCATTGTGTATATACTTGTATATATTGATTCGCCTTGTGGTCGGAAAGAGTGATTTTTTTCAATGATGTTGAGCATGTTTCTCGGGGGCGAAGGATGATCGAGGAGGAACGGGAAATCGAGTGTGCTTAGGTTATAGGACAAGGGTAATGAATATTTTATTATACCGAAATATAAGAATGGCACAACACTAAACATGACCAGGCTTACGTTCTATTGTTGCTGTCTGTTGCAACTCGAAACTTGGATGTGAAGCATCGAGCTCATTTGTCTATAGAGCTTCCGAAGAAGGAAACAATGACCGGGGAAAATGAACGCGTGAACAAAAATGTTATTTGATTCAATCATATACGATTTTATATTGAAGGGATATAAACATATCCATTATACATTATATATATTTATACGTCAGTAAAAAATCATTATATATTTATTTTTTATTCGACCTTACATAGGCATAATACCAATAAACCGTTGGCAATAGTACAAGGAAAGTTACTTAGAATCCGCTTTTGAAACATTTTGTTCATTTATCATAATAGGTTTGGTGAGCTGTTAGTGACTTGCATTACAAAAACTGACTGCACAAATGTATATTTGTAAGATCTTGATAATTGAAACGAATAAATCATGTTTGGCAAAGAAGACATCAGAAATTGTAATTCCTAAATGATCAGATTATCAGATTGTTATAATGAACTATGATAGTCTCTGGATTTAAAGTAGCATGACCTAGATAAGCAACGTCTTCATTATATAAGGGATATTATGAGAGGCTCATTTGTCTAGTGGTAGGACGCCGGGCTCGTGACCAAAAGGTTGCGGGTTCGAGTCAAGGAATGGCACTGTGTTGTATCTTTGAGCAAGATACTTTACTCCGCTTGTTCCAGTCTACTCAGCTGTAAATGAGTACGTGGTTGGACAGTGTTAGAAGTGTTGAATGCTAGCTGTTAGCGCCGAAATGGCAGCTCCGGCTGTATAACCCCCAGGGAGTTGAGAAATATATACTGGCTGGTTACAAAGGCGGTAAAGCGGTATATAAGAACCTCGAATTATCATTATTATTAAATCACTAATGAAAAATGGGAAAGATGACCCTAATATGATATTAGGACGTACATTTTACGGACGAGCATAAAATCTGTGATAACGTGGAAACCGATTAGTAACTACTTTGTTTATACATAATATAGTTAGTTTTGAGCTCACCATGGTCGAGTCACTGATGGAGTCAATAGACAAAATGTAAAGTTGTACAGCACTTGTGATGGGCGTGTCTGTAATAACAGGTGTTGTAAATTAATGTAAGTAGGTATGTTCATCATATTATACACTTCAATGCATGTCTCGATAAGGTAGATAAACAAAATATATTGCGTATTTACAGAAAGTGTATTATTAATGTCTATATATCTCGTCGTTGCATCTAACACAACACCTCTGACTTGAGGCCGATGTTGTCTTATGCGTCCTTATGACATGCACAATCTTGCAAATTAATAGAAATGTGTATATTTATAATCTTTACTACATGTAAAATTCGAGAACTTAAGTAGAGCTACATATGCTAATGTGGTCATGCAAAGCTAATACTTATATTAATGTATAGATAGAATTTATTTTTGTCTATTGATACACGTCAGTCTATATCCATGTACAGACATGCTTGAAATAAATATTTAAAACACTTATATAGTTTAAGGATGTACTCCTCCGAGAGGTAAAAATAATACACTTTTCAAAATGGCCGTTGAATTGGTCATTCTTTATTTAATTTTTGTAAAAAGGGTTCTACAAACAACAAGCATCTAGCAGCATGACCTAGATAAGCAACGTCTTCATTATATAAGGGATATTATTTTTACACGGGTTCAAACCGAGGCTTCAACGTGATTTAAACCTTAGAAAAGTACATCCTTAAGGATTATTTGTTCAATTATACACAAACACAGCTACATGTATAATTATGATGTGTTTCGTCATATCCAGTGTATTTTGAATAAAAAATGTAGTTTTACAGTATTATTATTGAGTAATAAACATGCGACTTCCAGGTAAAGGGAAATCAAACTTAGAGACTATATTAATTAGTTTTACTTACTAGTCTCGTATCCAGGAGGAATCCGCGGGTCATACCCCGTTGTAATGTTATCGAGTAATTGTTGTCTGTAATACCAAATAGTTAGTTACTAAAACGAATGCAACCTCGCATATTAATGTAAGTAAATGT
Source organism: Mizuhopecten yessoensis (assembly GCF_002113885.1). Taxonomy (NCBI): domain Eukaryota; kingdom Metazoa; phylum Mollusca; class Bivalvia; order Pectinida; family Pectinidae; genus Mizuhopecten; species Mizuhopecten yessoensis. The sequence continues at coordinate 148,208 of NW_018404940.1, read as the reverse complement.
TATGTTCCTTATCAATTATTTAAAATATAATCTGGTGAGTCATAATTGAATGATTTTTACTGTAATAAACAAAACCATTTATCTGCACATATAGTCGTTATGTTTTATGTTTCAATGAACTAAATTTAATAATGACGTGTATATAATGTAACCGCGATATAATACACAGAATATTGGCTGTACACTTATTAAACCGGCATTCAACAGAATATATTATGCAAAATATGTTCGTTTAAGATATTTTATTAAGTTTCTAATCATAACAATCTTTAAATCTGATTCTATACATATATATTATACTATTTAAATATAATATTTTAAAATGTAACATATCCATAACCCATTAACCAGAAACGCTATTATTTCCTTCCTATTTGTAAAGCGTTAAACATACCACATGACCGGTTACTCATTCTTATATTTAGTTTGTCAATTAAGTTTGAAGTATTTTAGCAATAATTATTACACATTTATTGAAAATCAGATATGTATTTTGTAGTTAATAATACTCACCTATCAATACGAATATGACCTCCAAAATTAACTTTTTATCTACGATAATCAAATTTTGCAAACGCTTAGTTTGAGAAGGTAACTTATGATGTCTATAAAGGAACATAAATCAAAGCAAATTATACAAACAGTGTTAAGAGATAGAGTCGTGTTAGTAACACACGGATATATAACATTCAAATGGTATGTCGATAAAGAGTAGCACCAGATCAAGCATATCAAATACACTGACGTACTACATGTATATGTGTCTAATACAAACTGTAACATATGGAAAGCAATATACTTGTAATGTGTAACAACTTACCTGTAGTTTAGAGGGTTAATTATTAATAAATGTTTCGCATAATTTTTTTCAATGAAAGATATTATATCAATGTTACTAATGTCGATAACATTGTTCTTAAAATGTTGTTTGTTAAAGAAATGATTAAAAAGCACAACATATGATTAAATGCATTGTCAACACGCAAGTGGGGTTAGTAAACATACTGATGTTTTCTTATTTGTATAGTATAATGTTATTGTGTTGGTGTCATTCAAGTTACGACAGCTTTTTGTGACGTTGATTTTATGTTTAACACGTATAAACGGTATCATTAAATTATTTCCTATTTACTCTAGTAACTGGGTTTGTTGAATATCAATACATTCGAGTCACAGTTGAAACAGATAGGACATTAACATTTGTATTAACATTTGTTTTAACATAAGTTTTAACATTTGTATTAACATTTGTTTTAACATTTGTTTTAACATTTGTATTAACATTTGTATTAACATTTGTTTTAACATTTGTATTAACATTTGTATTAACATTTGTATTAACTTTTGTTATTAACATTTGTATTAACATTTGTATTAACATTAGTTTTTTGTGCAATATAGAGCAAGATAAAACATTTTGAGAAAATTTAAATCATATACACTTCGCTATGAAGTCATGCATACATTTCATTAATCAATATGTGCAGTAATTAAACATGGTATATACTCTGGAACTCTGTATGATTAAAGTTAGTCAAACCAAGGATAAGGATGCCTATCACACTTTAGTGTGGTGTATCTTTTGTACACTAACCTCCCCTTCATTTCATGTTTGCTATAACTCTAGCACTGTTGAGCCATGATTGACCAAATAATGTAGCTCAGTCGATTTGGTCGATATTATAACAATTTAAGGTCCAGGTTTCGAACCCTGGACGGTCCCTGCTGAATGTTTAACCTCAAAATACTGTCGTAGATTATATATATTTTTTTGTAATTTTTCTTTAAGGTCCAACAAGGTGTGGATTTCTTTCTAGAATTGATGTTTTAAAAAGAGTAGTTGTAGTTTTTGCCACTGAAACAGCAATCCTTAAACCATGATAATATGTCGAGATAAATGTCATACTCGAAAAATCCGAATGAAAACAACTGTTTTCGTGGACCGAACAACTTTGATATAAACATGGTAGCTGAGATATCATGGTCGAACCAGGATTCGACTATTTTGCAATAAAACAGGCGATGGTGGTATATTAATCAGAGAGAGGGAAAAGGAAAGCAGTATGCATGCAATAACTGTCCTGTGAAGATACTTTGTCCTATTATAAAGCTTGAATAATGTTTGCAACAAAAAATATATCTAGCATAACTAAATAAAATGTCATTTAAAGTAATAAAAAACGGGATACAATACCAAACATACGTTTTGTTCAGGAAGGAAGGATACAAATTGCTCAAAGACAAAAAGAGTACATATTTCTGTTTGTAAGAATAGCCATACCTATGCGACATATGTCCTTCAATGCTTGATAAGAAAATAAACATATATGTAGTTTATGATATGATCATCAGCCTGTAGGATCCAGGCCAAGCATATCATATTCATGTGTATAATAAATTGCCCGAAACGGTATTTACAAATCCACCTTACGAGGCGGTCCTGACATTTTACATTGTTGAACGATCAAGGCTACTGTTCTGTGAAACAAATCGCTCACATATAATTACGTTCAATGCTAAAAGTATAATGACGTAAAACACTTTCCTATGGATCTTGTTTAGGAGAAACAGTTTATGCAAAGATAAAAGCTAGCAAGTATAGTACATATACATATATATATATATATTAAAACGGGATTTACTAGCAATAATCACACGACCTACTGGGATGTCTATGTTCCGATTAAATATTGCCAGGGGCAGCATTACGTGAATAGTAATTACCGTATAGATAATGAAGCATTGCTGACGTTCTGATAAGCATTATGGCCATTTAATTTATTTTCAATGTTTTTGATTAATGAAATATAGATTTGTCTAACCAGATTACAGAAGTTCTCTTTTCATAATTAGTTATCTCATACTTACATAGAAATAAATGGATGTTCAGTGACATATTTAACTTGTGCAGGATAATCGCTTGTGAAAATACATAAGTAAATAAAGACATAATGTACAGCACCAGACGATATCGATATCGGGTACAGTGCAAGAACATATGTTTGGCCATAAAACAAACCGGGTACATCAAGAACGCTTACATAACTCTGTGAAGATTCAAACGTTACAGAAAAGCACACTGTCTCACTTCTTTTGAAAATCAACATAGTGATAATATAAAGGATTACGCAATTCCTCAACTGTTACAATATTTCACACCAGTTAAGAATCACCCCTTTTTGGTGCATTCAAATACTGTGTTGTAACGATTTATAAGATCACTACATAGACTGACATTCTCAGTGTGGTTATGTCTTAGATTTGTGGAAATAATGTACGTTTAAAGATGCGTAAATGCTCCATTCAGCTTCAGAAGGGGAATATAAAACACCCTTCATTTTTGTGGTTTCCAGTATTGTTAGAAAATTGTGCCGAATTTCATGAATAGTCAAGATGTGAGACAGTGTGGGGTAGGGATAAGTAAAAGGTACACCACCTAGCGTGAGACAAAACTTCATGGGCAGACCTTGACCCCTGTGAGGTGTCAGTGAGACACCCCAGGACTAGCAGAACCACGGCCAGTTTCGCCCAATCCAGAGCCATGGTGCACATTCTGAAAGTCATTTGGTGAGCTATCAAGCAGTCTCTGTACGAAATCTCTAGAGTTGAGCTGTTTTGGTATGATTCTTCAAAGGATCATCTTCTGCAATGAAAGATATTTAGAATTAACCTCACACTTCCTCCATCAAGTTCGGAAAAAACATCAACAAATCAGTTCAAATACTGAGGTTCGAACCGTCGTTATTGGGTATGGTTTTTCTCAAAACAATCGAATTTCCTTCATTACAAGATGTAACAAAGACCAAATGAAATTAGACTGTTTCAAAATGTATTTCGTTAATTTCAATGTGGATAAAACCATCTGACTGAAATATATTGTAACTTAATGATACAAACAAATCAATTAAGTAAGCTAAACAGCAATTTTCTTGTCAAAATAATTTGGTCATTTTTGATCATTGGTAACTATTCGGAAGTATGAAGTGTACTAATAATAATGCCATTATTTCGAAATACACGAGAGTGCATTTTGAAATTGACAAATATCCGAAAACTTCAGAGTTTGGTTCAAACCTGACTACATAATTAATCTCAAGTATACAATATAGTAAGGGAATGACCTTATAAGGCATGTAAGTTGATACATACATACATGTACGAGTATTTGTTTGTACGTTTTGTGTATGATGCATACTACTCGTGTGTATTTGAATTCAATCTATTTTCTTGACCCATGCATGACTCCAATAGTCCATTTTAATATTCGTATATGATAGATATTTAATGTCGATTGCACTGATACATATGCAACACCTACCTTAAAATATGGTCACCTTACTACTACATTTGTATATTCTGTAATAAACAGGACAACTCTAATTTCCTAATTGTTAACTTGTCTTTCCTCAGCAGTAACATATCTGCTTTAGAGCATGACCTGAATATGAGAACTTGCTGAATCAATGTGTTATTAAGCCTTGAGTAATAAACAGTTGATAATAATAATTACTCATTGGAGGTTCTTATACCGCTTTATCACAACCTAGTTTGTAGGTCGTATCAAAGCGGTTCACAAATTATTATCTGTAGTTATAAGGCCTTTGCAACCAGTCAATATCATTCTCCCTTGGGAGCATACTACCGGTGCTGCCGTTTTGGCGCTCACAACTAGCATTCAACAATTCTAGCACTGTCCAACCACGTACTCATTTTCAGCTGAGTAGAATGTAAAAAGCGGAGTAGAGTATCTTGCTCAAAGATACAACACAGTGTCTCTACCGGACAGGCTTTAGTCTACACTTAAATGACTGTCATCGCCATAATATAATTTATGATTATTGCATTTCAGTAATTTCACACCTCAATTATCACAGTGTTTGTAATTGTTTTGACTGACATGATCTTCTCAATTTAACAGGAAACATCATGTGGGTTCCACGTTCGGTGAGAAGACAATCCGAAGTAAAGTTTCAAAATATTTGGACATGATGTACAATTGGACAAAACCGCATTATTCTGAGAGAAGATATTTTTTTCTCGTAAATAGGTACCTTAACTAGGCTTTGTTAATGCTCAGGTGTTACATCGACTTCACATACAAATATAGTAATATCACACCCGAGCGTTAAAGTCCGAGTTATCTAACTTACGTGGTAATAATCTCGGCCGTTGTGATATTATGTCGATAGATATTGATAGATTATGTCGACATCTTATCATAGTTATGCCGACGTAAGTGATAAGTAATACGTTATACAGAACATGATTACAAAGATTAAAATTACATGCTATGACAAAATATGCTTGGTCGTGAAATTCAATTATCAAATTATGAAAAGTCAAAATAGTTAATTTACATGACTTAACGTTGACACAGACTCTCAATGTCTATTTCATTATCAAATGCATCAGTTTGCTCGATCCGTCTATTAATAAAAGCTCTTCGCTATTTTACCGATTTTTTTAAAAATCTCTCACGGCTTTGATCAGTTATGGCCTCATTTTACTCTAATGCCCAGTTGTTATAAACCAGACAATAACTGATCGAAAAGCCACTTGCCTATTTTAGTAACTCCGTGTGGTTATTTCATTAGTCGTACATAGTGGATGTTTTCCGATGGAATGTTTATAAGATAATCTTGTGCTTTCCGCTTGAATCATCTCAACATCTAAGAAACCAAAATGTGTTGGATAGACTGCTATACACTCCTTAACAATCTAGATCATCAATAACCAAGTATTCGGTCACTAAACATGTCACGGGTGCACTTTAGTGGGACCGATCTGGTCTCTTCAAGACAGCATTTTGCGATCGCAGATACCTCTGAGCTGGCGTGCGTAATAACATGTCTATATAATGTATTAGTGTTACCCAGGTCACCTCCACAAAACAGGCTCTGACGTACAAAAACCCTGAACAAAACGATTGCTCTGCAAACGTTTCTAGGCACTAAAATACTTTAAGGTACAGTTTCAAAATAAATTGTTATGTTTTTCATGTAACAAAAGACCACTAAAACGCATTATTCCAGAGTCTTCTAAGAGGTTTCTGTCAGGATAAACTATTATCAAAGTCTGTTCAACTAGTAGGCTATGACGTTGATGCTTTCAGATGAAGCCTACCTCGACGTTTACATTGAATCTTTGTGAAGAGCTGATATGTAAGTTCCTCTCCCTGGCTATCAAACAAGTAATAATCACTGTACTATTACACTGTGCTTTTCACTTGAAATTGAAGAAGTGCTTTAAATAACAAGTGGTTATTATAAAAATGTAGAACACAATCATCGGCATTGAGTATTTCTACATTTGTCCTAAAATTATGTATATTTTATAAATGTGTCACTAAAATCAATAGAAATACACAGTAAGGAAAAAATAACTTTTTAAATATTAGTAAGTTGATGTAGAACGCTAAACAAAGTAATCATTTTACTCCACTATATGGTCATTTTATCCATTGAGGCTCATCAGTGTTATCAGAGGTCAACATGTATAACTGTACATACTATACCTACTGCAGTATATAAAAAGGCTTGCAGTTTCCCTGTCAGAAATACTCGGCTATGAATCTCAGACGATGTCGGTAAAGTGCACGGTGTGGTTTTATTTTAACTGTTTATCAAAGAGCGTTCATTATAATCGTTAAGAATATCTTAAACAATTTTGAAAGGAAATTCAACCTCAAAATAAACAAAAGTAATCTTTTTATTCGGAAATGAGATAAAGAACTAGAATAAACTTCACGTTCACATGTACCACCAAGTAAAACTAGTTGTTAAAGGAATGGATTTGCTAGGATCAACAGTAAGCACAATATTTTCTTACCTTTATGCCTGAGGTCTTCACATATCGCCGCTTGCACTATGAGTAGCTCTCAGAACAGACAACTCCTTTAAAGACACAAAATGAAAAATCGAAGTTAGTATAAAGTATGTCGTGGCAGTATCACGGCTGTATAACTTATAATGTATTCAGTCGGCACAGCGAGGTGGAGGAATGTCAGTCTTGGTTGTCCGGTCAGAAAAATGTAGGTTCAAACAAAGTGTCTCTACCATGTCTGTGTGTATATGAATACATTGATGTAACTCAGTGTTAAACATCTGTTAGATATCCCTTGAGATGTCATATGTTTAGTGAGATGAGCGTGTTGCAGTGTAGAGTACATGTGTGTTGTAAAGACTTATATAGAATGCAGGGAAACTCAACAACAGACACCCCTAATTGGCAGGTATTCTCATTCCTTCTGAATCACTAGTTGTATTTGTATACACATCAAGATTTTCTGTAACAGAACGATGTAGTTGATGAAATCTCTACAAAACTATTTAATTTACCAAAGTATAATATAAATAATGGGAAAGAGGTATACGAACGCTTTATGTTTAGCCAAAACGTAACTTTCCGTCAAAACTCTTACATACATTTACTTGTTATTATTAGCTCATGGCTCCTCTCTAAATACTTTATGACGTCAATATAATAAACAGGTAATATGCTACCAAATTCCGAAGTAGTCAGATTCCTTCTATATTAATACTGTTAATTATTCGACGTCAACATCTTCAAAGCCTCATTATATCAATACTTATGTGGGGTAATGTATTAATGCAGGTTCGACGCCAAGTACATAATTCATTATCTGATATTTCCACGTGTAAGCCAAAACATATGTGCATCTTTATTATTTATATATTACATAAGATATTTGTTAAATCTAATAAGTGAAGACAAAAAGGCAATGAGTCTACCGGTTTGAAGAAAAATAACAACTTTAAGGTTTGTTTTCAAAATGTAGAATGTAAACTTGATTACAGAAGGTAATAGATGATATTTTTAAAGCAAGTGTTTATGCAAGTTTTTCGTTAATTGTTTGTCATTAACACGGACTCTTTGCGACTTCATTAACTCATGATCCAAGTTTGTATTTAACAATGTCGTTTTATATCTTACATTTTTATCACATTATTAATTTAATTGGCGATATAATTCCGCTACTGTCACCAATAGAAGTGATGATTTTAGCAACATGTAAGGTTATACTGTATAGCAAATCTGAGAAAGGATAAAGATTAAAAACGGAGACCTGCTTGAGAAAACCGCTACCTGCAATGTATTTTAGACATGTTGTTGTATTTACCCAACCCAAGGTCCGATCTTGTCCGTTTCATACGCTCTCATTAGTTATCAACGATATGTTAAATTCCGAGATTGCGTGTCAATACAAGATCCATGTAAATTGTTACCCATGTGTACGATGGTATAAAAAAAGCAAAGTGCGTCATAGAGTTAATAGAACGTAATTTTTATGAGACGGTTCCATGTCAAAACGTAACCCCCTATCGTAATATGAGGTGGTTACCACATTTTTATCGCTTATTAGTGTTTGTAGATATTCTCTATATTCCTGTACATAATGATGCACTTGTTAGAGCCTCAAAAGGGTACACGTAATATAACACTGGCAGATATTCCGTGTACACTCAATCACCTCGCTTAGTTGTCACGTAGAGGTAGCATCGCGTAATGCTTACTCTGTAACCCTGCAAGTGACAGCAATCAAAACAGAGAATACTCAACTTGTTATGATAGTCCGAACGAACAAATGGTGGAAAATTAAGTCGCCTCAGAGTACTCACCCATTCCAAAGAAGTTGTCGTATTTCAATTGCACTTTGTCGATAAAAATGTGTTTAGCGTCTCATGAATCTAAATCCGCGTGTTAACATATGCGCTTGTCAGAACATTCATTACCCAGTTGTAGAGTGTATTCCTTAGCATCCGATACCCTTACACGGGTAGGAGATATGTCACAAAATGATCGATTGTGACTAACTGCTGGTACCGTTTTTAATATAAACCCAATGAAGTTGAAGAATAGTAAACCTGCAACTGTTTGTATCATATCTAGTAAGTTATACATATAAACACACATATGGTGACAGTAATAAACTGTCTACGAATCAATAGACATATATAAACACTGAATTTATATTCAAAGGACCAAGGTGACCTCATTATGCTATCGTTTATCCGCTTTATTCACATGACTGACGTTTCATGTACATGTTTGCAACCGTTACTTTTTGTGTGTACAGCATGTTACCTGTAAGCTGTTTCACAAATATTTACCATGTATCGGGCTACGGATAAAAACAGGAACAAATCTATAAACAATTTACTCCTACTTAGTCAATTCTTCAAGATATGTTTCATATTGTAAGATGTTGATTAAACTTACACATGTAATATACGTAGTCTGCAAACTTAGAAACTTAGTTTGCAAAATATAGCATTATTTTATCAAACGTTTTATATAAGACAATCAAATAGGTGACCACTAATATTTGGTACAAAATATTGAACCATTCCCACCCCCGTTTTAACCTATAATTAAACACCAAATGGATAGTTTAATGAATTCGTGCTCTCAATATAAAATGATGGCGTTACAACACATTCACATGGAGTTGGTATAACGTCGTTTTACGTTCGGCGCAATGTTCTTCAATTCCTCAGATAAAGAGAGGGGAAGTGCTTGGAAATTCCCTGCCTGCATTATTGGTAAAAGATGACGAGATTCAGACAACAAGTGTTGTAAATTTACTTAAGTACTTAGTCAACTCAGAAAGCCAAATAAAGTTAACATTTACTGCACAATATCGCCATTTCGTCGTTTTAGTACTCATCACTTGTACTAAAGGTCAAAAGGTTGATAAAACAATCTGAAGTATAGAGAAACATTTGTACAAATACAGCAGAAGGAGAAAGGTGCCTTTATAATATTTAAAATGTTGCATTTGTTTTTTTACAGTTCTGATGCAAATAGTCAGTTGGAACCGTACCATTATGTTGGGTTATGAATGAATTTTCATGTGACGCGACACGTGAATGTGATGGCGTTTTCCTGCTTGCAAATCGTTCGTAGAAAGATGATCAGCGAGAAAGGTAGAACGACACGGACAAGAATTGCATCCCTTATAACGATCAGCTTTCAGGTTTTTAGACCCTCGTATGAACATTGGAAACGCAAGCGTGTAGTTTCGAACCATCCATCAAGTCTATGCAATGAACAACCTTGGCATGACAGTCTTGAAACTAGTCACAACAGCAGGCATACAACGTTGGCGAGGCGTAATAGACAGGTGGTCTGCCAGAACAAGAATAATTAGCTGAGGAAGAAGTTTATTGGTGTCCTGGCCACAGAAAATAAATGATTTTACTGAGAAAAATATCCCCTTGAGTCTTGATCTTGTGTTTATCAAACAACCACATCATACCGACTGCGCACATTAACTGTATACTAAATATGATTACGCATCGAAAGTTTACTGTGTTAACTCATCGAACTCGTGCCAACCGAGAAAGTTGACTTCATGTGAGGGAACACTCAGTATCTCCGTGGTTGACTGAATGGATGTAATAACGTTTGTCACCGGGAGCGATTACAAACATGAAACCACCAGAAATACATATTTGCGACACCGTATAATTGTTATATCAAGGATGTCGTTTCGCTTGCTGTCGGTGTTGACGTTTGAAGCACGTACGATCAAATATTGCGAACATCCGTTTTCTGATACTGATGCTAGGAATCAAAGCTGCAACTGAAACATTGAAGTAAAACCATGGATTCCTAATCAATAGCTCATGTTATACTGTTGAACCTATTCATCTCTGGTAACAATGTAGGTATAAAATAAAGTAGTGAAGTACTCTTCAAACACACAGGTGCAAATCTCACAGAAGTCTAGTTTACATTAGACATATATGGAGACTCGAGCCACACAGCTTTACATTTGTGTTTCTTCATACATTTGTAATACATACATGTACCAGTATACACAAAATCTATATATTAACACCATTGCCATTATAGATTTAAACATATCAAGCAGACGTTCCCGTTATTATTACACTTGTGAAACATTACAGCAGGATGTGTTAATCCTACCTACTGTTCTGTTGTTATACTACACTTGTCACACCGACGTTTTACTTATATGTTAACGTAGACATCGAACTTACAGACATATCAAAGACACCTTGTGAAAGATCTAACACTGATATCGAAACAATATTAACTAGCTATTATCGAACCCTCTTGTTCGAATAGTCGTTTTACAGAGAACCAATAGCAGATTAACAAAGTCACTAATGAGCTTTCACAGAAAAGCTCCACTTTTATAAGCTCAGCTAAAACAAACAGGTAGTATGTTCTCGTACAATGGCTAACTTTGTGAAAATTGTAATCAATATCTACCAACCAAGTGGTTTTAACAGCAATGGGTTGTCATGCTTTAGAAAATGTCGCTTGTTTGATATACAGACACACTTTGCTGTTAATAATGTAGAGTTGATCTTGTACTATGCTATATACAGACATTCTGTGATGTTAAGAACGTGAAGGGAATCTTATATTTGCGATACACAGAAGCTGTGGCATTATGTATGTGTATTAAATTTTGCAATTCGCAAAAAACAACACGAGCTGTGATATGTACTGTCAAAACCATATGATATGGAACCTCATTACATAAAGGTATATAATACGAAATGTTGTACCATGCAGCTGGAACTAAAATCATTAGATTTGGAACTCTTCTGTTTTTATCGAATAAATAAACCGACGAATGATTAACCGAAAAACGAGTAACGAATATTTTATATGTTACACGCAACGTCATTATGCTAATTCATTCAATACTTTATGCTAGTTTCAGCGTATCGCAATCGTCAGAGAAGGAGACACAGTAAGCTTATACATATTCGAAGCATCTTCCTTAAGATAACGTGATGTTTTACATACAAGGAACACACATTATGTAAACATAAATGGTTTATAATGAGCAAGGTGAGACGTTATTCAAAGGCATTGTTCAAATAGAGTTCGATTTTTTTGACAATGCCTGGTCACGAGATACAAACATAATTTCATCATAAGCAAGAAATCGCAAAATAAACGTGTTCTTCGTCAACATTATCGACAGTGTCTGTAAACAACTAGTATTTATTTGAACCGTCCTAGACCTGTATACACAAACAGCATTGGTGATATAATCAATATTCGTAAATAATAGATACTAAAACTGAGATTTTTGGCAGATAAAAACACCCCACTGTGTCATAAATGTATGTTGTTCAAACAGAGTATCAGGATTGAGGATTCTCGCTGACTTGGCCTTATGCGTATTGAGTTTACGGTTACATTTATACACATTTCATGTTTACTACGCAGGATACGCTTAACTTAGTTTAAACAATTCTGGAAAATAAAATTAAAGATTCGTTAAATGTGTAAACGACTATATAAATAACTAAAATATCTAAAACTCGAAAGAACCAAACGAATGATGTCCCATTGTAAAATAATGTTTTCGTGTACATTCGTGTGTCACTGAACAACGCTGTGTCCTTGGAGTGTTTTATGTGTGCGTATAACGATATTAACGATTTTACTGTGATTTTGTATTAGTCCCTAGTTTGTTAACACTGAATGTTCCCAATGGCCGTGTGCGGCGTACAGACAATAAAACTGTATCTTTTGAAAACACGAACACATGTGTATAGGAAAACTTCGACCTGACATTCTTGTTGATCATATACATGTAGAGGAACTGAAAGTATTGTATTTATGTGATAATTGTAAGCGTATTTTTGTTAAATGTCGAACTCCTACGAATTCCGATGCCTTTATGTTCGAAGCTCACTTTACGGAAATGCCTGTCCTCAATGGTATACAGTAATGAACAAAAAAAGAGAGAACTGTTGATAGATAGGACTGAGAAAATCTTATAACAACGATAGAAACATGCTGAGACAAAATTGTCATGGAAAGGTCAAACACTACCACTGGCACCGTTTTTTGTTCATATAACCCTTTCACCACTGTAGACCATAATGGACTCATCCAAATCAATGCATGGTACAGTCTACTAAAGTTACATAGGGTTGAAAGGGTTAAAGTCATCAGCGTGAAAACGATCATCGTTACTTTATTATGAATATTAATCTTCTAATGAAATATTAATTAGCTGAGACCGGCATCCCACACAACATGACTTTAAGCACACTAGTCAATGCATTGTGATACACCTATACTAGTTTATCCATACACAAGGAATCAACACATAACTAATGGTATGACCATTTTTAACTACAATTACATATTTACAGATTACAAACTTAATAACGATTCCCTACTCACAAACTGTTCGCGTTCTAACGGCATCTTCCGTACGTGTAAAACGTGTAACGTATAATCTAATACCGTAACATGTAAAGTAGTATACCATACTGTGTTAAAATTATATTATGGTATGTGTGTATTTTGCAACCACTAGTATATTGTTGAACTAATTTTTACTTGTGCTCACATAAATGTTTTCTAACAAAAAATTAACTATATGGCCCTTCCGAAAGTACCCCATCCCATCTCACCCGTATTGCAAATGGAAACAAGTGAACCGTTTAGACTTGTCCTGGACGAATTAACTTTGTCGAGAGAATGAACATGAATAAGTGCATATGAATATCTCTATGTTTCTACATATTTATGCATGAATCACAGAAATATGCCACCATAAAAAACGGGCTCGTGACCAAAAGGTTGCGGATTCGAGTCACGGCACTGTGTTGTATCAATGAGCATTGTTCCAGTCTACTCAACTATAAATAAGTACGTGGTTGAACAGTGCTAGACTTGTTAAATGGTATCTGTTATCGCCGAAATGGCAGCTCTGGCTGTATGCTCCCCAGGGAGTTGAGAAAGGTATTGGCTGGTTGCAATGGCCCTATTACCACGGATAATAATTTGTGAACCGCTTACGGGGAACGACCTACGAACTATTTGTGATAAAGCGGTATATAAGAACCTCGAATTATTATAATTATTATAATTAAAGTATACATTATATCGTGTGAAATAATTATACTTTAGTATAATGTGTGTAACTTACTGAACTGTATTCTATGTCAATATAAAAGCAATGCTATGTAACACTGGAATGATACACCGGATAAATCAATGGTATAGTTTGCTCCGTAAGCTTTATCTTTCCTACACTCTCAGACAAGAGCTATTGCTGTGCCTTTACAGATTAATGATAACGTCGGGACGGTATTTAACGGCCATCACACATGACAAAAACACAGACTGTGTGCATGTTTTGTAGGTATTTTAACTCCCGAACAATTCCCTGGCTATTTGGATCTTTATCTATTATGAAACAAAAAGATAAAGAGATGGACAACTGCTCTCCTCCAGATGATTTGAGCATGATTCTTTGAACAGAGTTATCGCCCATTGTCATGATAATTTGCAATAAGCAATGCAACTTATTCTCATGAGTCTTGGTTTGGTTATAACATATCGGCCACGGATATCTAAATGAGGTAAGTTTATGAAATAAACTCTCTAACATTCGTGTCAATATGCACTTTTGAATCACAAACGTCAAACAGACATTACACAGTTAAAAAGAGAAAGAGAATGCACCAGTTGATTAAATATGTGAGTTAAAACGTAATTGATAGCATTTTAACTTATAAATGAAAGACTATATATAATAAAATTGCCGCCCAGTGGGAAGCCGTGCAACACTGAAAATGATGCTGTCTTTGACAATGAGTTGGTCACTGATAAGGTCCTCCTACAAAGGCACGTCACTGAGATTAATTTGGATTTTTTTAATACCATTTGTAGAGTCATAATGTCATTTACATAAGAACTAGTAAAGCACAACTTCAAGACGGCATCAATATGTTCCCAAAACCGTAGTACATTGTACGCATGCCTTTAATTAAATAAATTATTTCCCCATGACGATAGTGGCGGTTTTCGACTTGACGCATACTTTCAAACGATTTTTCTTGCATGTTCTAACCATCAAGCTTCTGGCGTTATCATCAATGTTATGACTACGACATTCTTCAAGATGGACGAGATAGATTTGGCAGGATATGGAATCTGTTTGATATATAAAGACTTCGACTATACTGAACCACATAACTCTCGAAGAATTAAAATTTAACGCGTTATCATAGTTATTTCTTAAGTTTAAACAGTTATCAAAGTGAAGAAAATATCCTATAGAAAACATATCTATCTGTTTGAAAAATTATCAGTAAAACATATCTTTATTGTCGACACATATTTGATACAAACGCCATACTTTTACTGATGAAATACATATCATACTTCATACACACGCCTGTGATTGTTTTCTGAAATTACAACGTAACGTATCTACCTGTGTTAACTTATTGATAAACCCAATGCCCGATTCTATTAAGATCGCACGTCAATGAACAACGTTCTGCTTGATAAAGTAATTTACAACGAACTGTAGACGACACTCATTAAGGGCATTAAATTAATTTAAGATGTATAACCACAACCTTTTGATATGTAAGTATTTATCCAATACAAAGAAAACAACAACCTGGAGTTCCATAACGTTTGCAGTATTAAGACATTAGGTGTATCCTAACGGTCAGATGTGAGTCATGTTACAGTTGTATGACCGCACAACGCACCAAAATTACCGTGCGCACACCGTGCATACATCGTTCACACACCGTCCGCACATCGTCCACACATGGTGCGCACAACTGGGCGATTTAACAATCGTTCGCCCCGTTGTATGCTTCTCTCCGCACAACTGTGCGATTTGGTACAATTTGTTGATCAATATTACGGAATGAAAAAAATACGGAAGGCTCGTATGCAATAATATACACTGTGTAAATTATAAATACGATTATGTACAATTTTACAATGCGTGTTACACAGCGTTACAGTGACCGTTAGACTGTCAAGAATAGGTTTAGCTCCATTAGGTAGCAAAACAGGTAAATAACAATTTGATGAGTGACCGGAGTTTTACCTGACACGTTAAGTATTTGTTCTTTGCATTCGTATTGGTCTATAGCTCCCGTTCACCTGGTTTTCACACCTTGGCGAGTTATGTAAGTGCTCCGGGCGGGGGATACCTACGGTCCAGGTACAGGTACAAAGTGGCTTTGTTTACCTGCACTGCCGAGACTGCATGTGTAATAATTTTACATGTGTCGATATAGGTTGTTTAAAAAACACCGAAAACACCATTTCTAAATTTAAGAAAGTATAGACAGAATAATAAGTTTTAAGATGCAAGGAAACCGTATATATTGTTAAGGCATTCCTTACTTTACACCAACCACGATTGTTATCGCACATCGTTCGCCCATCGTCCGCACAAATGTGTGCAAGCAATGATCGTCCAATTTTTTTATCGTTCGCACTTCGTGCACACATCGTTCACACACCGTGCACACATCGTGCACACACCGCACATCGTGTAACGTTGTGCGATCCCACAACTGTACTTTGGCGATCTTTTACAGGTCTATTATTAATATTATTATTTATGAAAGAATAGTTGCTGCCTCTTGGAGACATCCCTCCGATTACCTTTTTTATATGAACATTACACACACACCTTGTTCTTAGGAATGGTGATATTAAACAAAAGTGAGTAAACAATTCTCATTATCAAGTAAAGTAGCAAAACAATGTACTACAGCATAAACACACATAGACAAAGTTTACCACCTTGTGTCAACACATTGGGACAACCAAAAAAACACATTATGTCAACACACGGGGACACAATATACCACCTGTGTCAACACACGAAGACACGCTATACATGTACATCCTTGTGTCAACTCACGGGGACGGACTATACCTCCTTGCGTCAACACAAGGGCACAAAATATATCTCCTTGTGTCGACACACCGGCACTTACCATACCACCTTGTGTCGACACACGGGCACAAAACATACCACCTTGTGTCGACATACGGGCACAAAACATACCGACTTGTGTCGACACACTGGCACAAAAACATACCACCTGGTGTCGACACACGGGCATAAAACATACCACCTTATGTCGACACACGGGTTCAAAACATACCACCTTATGTCGACATTCTGTCACAAAACATACCACCTTATGTCGACACACGGGCACAAAACATACCACCTTATGTCGACACACGGGCACAAAACATACCACCTTGTGTCGACACACGGGCACAAAACATACCGACCTGTGTTGACACACGCGCACAAAACATACCATAACACTAACACAAACAGACAAAGTTGAAATTCAGATACTATTTATTTATTTGAACAGTATTTTAGTATATTGATTTCTGAAATAACATTTATTGTTATTTTAAAGAAAATTACCAAAGTCACTTCAATTTATTTATTACAGGTTGTAAGATATCTATCCCTCTGATTATTAATGGGACTACAGAATATTTATTTACTCATTCGAAAGCTTAAATTTGGGTCCAATAATTACCCTACTGTGCTTGTCACTCTGACACTTAACAGACCATAAATCATACATATCACAATGTAATTACACGTGCATTGAGTGCAAGTTTTCAACTAAAAACACTCTGCTCGTATTTTATACAAACATGTGTCAGGTTTTTATTATTCATGCAATACTTTATGACACACTTTATCACGTTAACAGGCCAGTGGAGTAAACGGTACTCTTAGGACTGTTGTATTATACACTCCAGTTGCTATTTTATTGATTTATTGCTTTTTTATTAAATATATCAAGCTACATTGTAATTAGTTTTATGTAAACACCTCAAACACAATATGAATATCTATTTCATCACTCGGTTTTTTTTTTTATATAATTGTCACACCTTACCGTATTTTTCTCTTCATTTGCTTCCCTATGATTTCACTCTTTTCTCT
Organism: Mizuhopecten yessoensis; assembly: GCF_002113885.1. Lineage (NCBI taxonomy): Eukaryota > Metazoa > Mollusca > Bivalvia > Pectinida > Pectinidae > Mizuhopecten > Mizuhopecten yessoensis. The sequence continues at coordinate 130,432 of NW_018404940.1, read as the reverse complement.
TTTTTAAAAAATCTTGTGCAGCTCAACGAATTATCATTGGAAGTACGAATATGCAACATTATTTGGTTTATTTTGCATTTAATGTCAATGATTATTTATATGCCTTTTTGTTTTACTCAAACACACAAAAGGAAAAAACGTGTTGTCCATTAACTTCATATCATTATGATTCGATCAAAAGCAAATAAGCTTTATGGGGCTTTACCATAAAACCTTCAATGTTTGAGTCTATTGCAGTTATATGTCAGGGATCATTTACATTCTAACCCGTGTCAAATTTGGACTTTAATCGAGGCTTGCCTAACGAAGAGAATATTTTATACCAAAACAAGCTTCCATGCGGCTTCGTAGAAAGAACTAAACATTGCGAGGCTTAGGAAGCCCCTGAAATTAAATACGTCTTTTTCCTTCTACCCTACCGTTTCGTTTCTTAAATGACCTCCCTTGTTTGTCAATCACATAACATTTTCACTCTGTAATGATCTTAATGACCCGATGGTGTAGATGAGCCATTAAACCCTAAACAAAGAAACAAAAGATCAAGAAATTTATTCAATATATTTTAAGTGAGAAATTTAATATCGTAAATCATGTTTTTGCGGAGGTAGACACAGAACTCGTTGTCAGTGCCTGCTAGGCTTTTTAAAAGAAACATGCGGTATGTAAAAAATGAATTTTATTGTTGTCTGAAAATGATTGCTACGATTTCTATATCAGAAATTGTCAATTGTTCCCCGGAGCAATTTTCTCTTTTTCCGAACGATTGAACTTAATAGAATAAGTGACAGAATAATATTGCATGTTTCTTGCAAAAACTATAATCTATTAGTCCGTGTCAGTCTGATTCAAAGACCTACAAGGGATGAGTAAAAAAAATCCAAAACCAAATAGCAAACAAACAATGACACATGAAATAAACTGTCAATCTGAATCCACCAACGATTTGCTAAATTTTAGGATGGCTTCGGAATAAATTGCAAACGCCATTAAGTCTAAGTCAAGAGGAAAATGTTTCAGTACAACCCCTGGTTTATGTGAAAGAAAAATGAAAAAAGAAATGCTTGAAATTTCATTTAATAAGTATTGATGCGATCCAGGCGACACGAATGCAAGAAAATAGAAGTACATAGTACATCAAAATGTAAATACAAACCAAAATGACGACCCTGATAAAACTACGGCAAAACTATAACAACAGAAAGACCCTTTCAAAAGAGAATAAAAAGACAGATGTCCGGAAAAGTAAGTGTATAAGTCAAATCCGAGTAATTCTACGCTTTCATAAAGAAATGCAGTGTAAACAACGGCACTACAAGGCACCCTAACAAATGAAATAAACATAGCGATGTTAACATCGCAAAATGAAATACATTGTATAAGGCTTCACAGCAAAACCATGACCAGAACAATATTTTTCATCTACTAACTAGTTTTTACGAATCAAAGCATTATAAGAGAAGGTGTTAAAGTGTTTTCATTGTTTTGTCTGCTTGAATGATAAAACAACTGAAATGTAATTCGCTGATCATTATCATCAGTTAACAGAAATATGTATATTCACATTTACGCAATTTTCATGCCAGTAATATCACAACAAACTATCAGTCTTGACTCGTTTTTGAGGTTTCACCATCAATCAATAACGGTTTTATTTTGCGTAACAGGCAAAGTTTTGACATCGTGTGAGATTACAAGATTCGGTGATACAAATATTTCGACAGTTTAATGATTATTCAACGAAATGCTTACGTAAGCTTACAGGACATCGTGGCCGAAGCTCTGAATAATTTGATATCGCGTCTTTTGATGTTTTTAATAGACACCAATTATTATATTTACATAATTATAAAATGTTTTACTAGAGTTTTATGATTGATAGGGTCGATTATGTGTCATCAACCAGTTAAATTCAAATTAAATCAGGGAGTTTTCGTAAAGCCACCAGCATTTTAAACAAGATACAAGCAACAGGACACTATGTGTTAGATGATCATATTAAGATTTTTAAAGGAAAGATATGGGAGAGGTTGTGATATAAACACAATGCGTTCATGACATAATCAGATAAAGATCCGCTTTTAAATACATTGCATCCGCATGTTTGATTGAAATGAAAAAAAATACTTTGCAAATATGATTTTAAAGCAAATTTTACATTTAAACATGGCAGTACGACAGCCATGATGTTCAACTATTTTTCTCACATGTGCAATAATGAATGGTATTGCTCCCAAAAATACTCCAGACCAGGTAAACAGTGGTCTCACAGCGCGAGGTGAGCTATGTAACAGCTAACGTAACAGAGTGAACAAAATTACAAGCTGGATACAGAGACAGTGTCTGATCATACAACATAAGCAATTACTTGTCTATTTACACAACCATGTCATTATAATGACAGTATGTCACATGTGCTTACCTTATAACCCATTACCGTCTCTGTGGTATGTCTACTATAACGATGTATACCTATCTTGTAATCCCTCAAAGCCCTGGAAGATACAGCCTTCTGCTCCACGCGCGATGTGTTAAATACCACAGCACGTGATTGTGTATTCAATAATACCCCAGCGTCTATCTATTTAATCTATCCTGATGATTAATCGCACAGTTGCACTAATGAAAAACAAAATACCAGAAAATTGGAACATTCAGTCAATTGGCAAAACCAACAGCATCCAGATTAAATTAACATGGGATTGTTTTATTTAGATTGTAAAGCTCTCGACTTGACTGTGAGAAAGTTCTTAAAACTAATGAAAAGCAAAATACCGGACATTTGGGACATTTAGCTAATTGACATAAACCAGATCATTCAGATTCAATTAACACGGGTTTGTGTATACGGATAGTTAAGCTCTCGATCTTGAATGTAAGAAAGTGATTAAAACCTGGGTAGGGGCGATTAAACAGAATCTGAAAATAATTACAGGGAGATGGTTTATGTTTTTTTTCCTGCATAATGTATTATGGCATGGCGCTATATATAAGCAAAGCTGGAGAGATGAAAATAAGCTCACATGGGTTTGTCAAGTATACGAGACATTATTTTAATATATCTTTAGTGTTGTTTAATTATCACACGATATCAGATCACGTATTATATTAGCTCTTGCAATGTCGTTACTTCGTGGTCTATATTTATGATAAATTTGTATAATCTACGATAATTTGAATTGAATATATTTTATCAGAAGATAGTTATTGAAATACATCTTTGGTCTCAGTTATAGGATTAACAGGAAAACAAACAAGAATTTTAAATTACTATTATGTTTTAAACGGAGAATTTTGTGATTATCATACCGTAATTATATCATGCAGCCTGGATACTCTACGTTCCCATTCTATTTACCTATCAACAGTCTGCATGTTTTGTTCAAAACAGTATATTACAGCTTCAAACTAAATATCAGAGAGCAAATAAACAATAACAAAATGTTATTCAATGCCAGCTCGGAGACAACTTAGGACAAGGAGAACTAATGAAAAAGGGAGAAAAATGAAACAGCAAGACCTTAAATGCCCCATCACATCAATATATCGATCTCATCTAGTTAATTAGAATAATATTCAATACGGGGATGCAACAACAACATGATACCCTTAAAACTGTTGACCTCCCGTCTAGATTTACCCCTGGATGGGACAATAGTACTGTTCTATGTTCAAATTGCGAATTTATCTTAGATATGGACTTATCAAAAATATCAAAAGTATATAAAGAAAACATTCAGGTCAACAAGTAAAATAAAGGCATTAATACCAAGGTATTTAGCTGCCGTAGAAGACAGCAATCCTTCAATGTGCGGACGTTCACATCTTACACGGTACCCTACGCGCACTCTTGAGTTTATTCGTCGGCCAAACATGCATTATCTATACCATCAGATAAAGACAAGGTCATACGTTATTAGAATTCGTACCTACGAATAAATCGATATATGAGCGGAAAACACAATCAATATATGAGCTTGAAATATACGTGTTGTTGGTTATACAATGTATGAAGAAGTAAAGGATTCGTTTGAGAAACTGTGGTTAACCTCTGTAACCTTCACCCAGAAAACTATATCTGTTTGTCAGTTGTTATAAAACCTGGTCAACTACACTAATTCCTACCTAACCACTATAACATGTTACTTTTAACCAGCTATTGAAACTTCTAAGTAACCTCTGTTACTACTTCTCGCCTCGTAGTCAACTGCTATAACATATTGTTAAATTCCAATAACTACCTGTAAACTACCATAGCTCCAAGTCAACCGTTGGAAGACATTTCAAACTATATACATCCTTGTCAAATACTGTAGCTCCGGGTCAAGTAAGGTCACCAATAGGTCAGTACTGTATTTGTGTCAGTCAGTATCCTGAGACATGTGTACACACACTATTGAGATAACTAGAGATCAGCAGCATGTTACTACGAACTTAACACAATTTGTCCTGTGCAACCTGTGAACTGTAATTGGTTATTTCAAAGATAACCAGGAAATCAATAAAAGATGGTAACTGAACAGAAAGCTGATGAAATACCCTCAAACAGTGTGTGAAGGAAAACTTCGTGACTACCACTGCCACTAATTAGTTTTTAAACTCGGCTTCTAATTTTGATAAATGATTTGAACCATCGAACATGGATTTAAACTATTGAAGCATACTTGTGTAGGTTCAGTCTATCACTGTGTTTGATGTGCTGCATTATAAACACGCTCGGGGACACGTGAGTTGAGATGTACAAATTACCACACTATAACTATTTCATCGAGGGTAATTGAAACAAAACATGTTTTGTGTATTGATATGCCATTGGTTTTCTTTGAAATAAAATATTCAGTTTAACAATTGGATATTGTCAGTGATTTCTGAGTAGCGACGGAACATTTAAGATGTTGAAGAATATGTACGCAAATGTTGTCTTTAATTATACTATATGTGCAATAACAATCAAGTACACATGTGAAATCAATAGATTCGAGGTAAAAAAAAATCAACAGGTAATCCTGGACGTACTCTCTATTAAAACAAAAAGTAATCGATACAATGAATGTGTAACGAATGTCTTAAAGTTCACCTTACCTTCCTTCGTTCGTCGTATTGTATATTGCTAATATCTAGCATAGCATTGTCTAAGCCAGCTGCCCCTATACTCCGTGGCAAAAAGCACTCTTTTGACGATGGCGCCCTGTCTGATTTACATTCACTGGTTAAAAGGTTGCTAATCCAGCTGAGTGTCGTCTTAGAGAATGCGGGAAATTAGTAGCATCCAGGACCTGGTCCCTGGTGACACTGACAGACTTGGCAATTATAACCATGCATAGTATGAGTTTGTACGGTAGACCAACCTGGGAGTTCACGGCCTGTTCAGTAAATATATAAACGCCAGCACTGTTTTATAGTGTTTGGAAATGATCGATGTCGCCACACGATCTAATGGTAATATGAACTGACGGTTACCGAATTTCCCGAACTTCTGAAAATTGGAGAAAAGAAATGGTCACCGTTACTTTGAAAGAGAATAATTCAGTGAGGTTTTATTTGAAAATCAGCCGGGACGACGATAGATCAAAGTAGTCAAAAGTGTGAACAAATGGGATACAACGAGCGACGGATACAGATAAGGAACCAACGTGTTTAAGGCTGCTTTTGTTTTAGTTGGATAATTTTACTTTTAAGGTTATGTTTAATATTATAATTGTTCTGTGACACAAAGTGTTTGGTTTATATTAAAGTAGTGAAAGTAGAAATCAATATTTGTTAACACAATTGGCTATTCATAATACAAACGAGACCTTGAATGTATTTAAGAACAGAACGTTTAAATAATATATTATCTTCAGGTTTCCGATATGCATGGATCTGTGCAAAAGTTCATCCGAACCGTATTTTATTGATTTATGAAAAACCATACTTCCGTAAACATCCTACAGTGTAAGAGGTATTAATGTATTTCATAATGGTCATTTGGTAAAGTTACTTGACAAAAAATACAAATTCCTTCGTGATCTTTGTATTGTGTGTATGATATACCAGTTATAGGGAGCAGTATTTGAAACAATGTATCTATATATAGCTGTATCGATACTGTCTGTATTACTAGGAAGATCAACAATAGCATAGTCCCTTTAAAACGATGTTGACACTTCTATGAATGTTTTGAGAGGTTCTTTTCATTATACTATGGTATGATCTAGCCGTATCGGTCCGTGTATTAAGAACCATTTTGAAGTCACGTGTAATAGTCAGATGACGTCATGAATTCATGTTTAACGTCAAAAACAGGAAGTTCTTTATTTTGTATTTCTAATTGAATATAAGAACGAGTTAATTGAAGACAAACCATGTATCATATTGTTCGTAAATATATTTCGCGCTATTATTGTTAGCACTATTTTTTTATTGTGCGATAGGCTACATGTTTTTGATAAATACGTAAGATATAATTGTATCAGAAACAAATAAGCAATGGAAATTATTCCTCTAACCTGGTGTAGAGGTAGGGGTCAGAAGCATGCATGCGTTATTTTATACACGACACGGATAAGGCAATGGGAGCGTAGCTTCTGTCACGACATACACACTGCGATGAGAGTGTCTTTCTTTTTATGATTGTCATCTCTAAACTAAGCATAGATACCAAAGCTAGTTTGCTGTTAGATCATATGTAGGATTCCAAATAATAATGGAGACTTTATTGTTTTGTTAATGTCATTTATTAATGACGGATTAATCAAGGTCAATTTTGATCAACTATCACAATACTTCAAGATGGACTCCATGATATACATGTTGAATTTAACATATGGCTATGTGGTAAACAATCGACACTGAAAACCGTATTCAAAGACGGACATCGTCCCATATGATAGTATCTTGCTTTTAATGCAACTTCTTTAAAATAACTGTATAGTGCGTTTAACAACAATGTTAAGGCAACGAGAACGAATTGCTTGTTGCAACTATACGGAAATCCGATTGCAAAGGTTACTGTTTAGACAACTATACGGAAATCAGATTGCAAAGAATCCTGTTTAGACAACTATACGGAAATCAAATTACAAAGATTCCTGTTTAGACAACTATACGGAAATCAGATTGCAAAGGTAACTGTTTAGACAACTATACGGAAATCAGATTGCGAAGGTTCCTGTTTAGACAGCTAAGCGGCAATGAGAGTGAAACATAAGCTTAAATCCTGGTACAATCTGTATACAAGGAACATGCTGTATAAGTACTTAAACTAAAGATGATAATTATTATACCCGTACCACCCTACGGACAGTCTGAGATCATTAGGCTAAAAGGTTTTAATGCACAACCTAGACAAAATGGCGCGAACATAGCCATTTAGCGGCAGTTATACCGCTGGCTGGTGATACTATGGCATGCGTTCTCACATCCATACGTACATGTGTACTCTAACTACTGATCGACACATAACAGTCCAACAAATAGCGTTATCATTACTGATACAAGTAGAACGTGTCTAAAATTCGATATTCATGAACAATAATTGTTATTATGAACTGAACTACATTTTCTTATTGCACAAGCCGCTGTAATGAACGAGAGTTAGCTAATTCATTGGTATTACACATTGATCGCTTGTTACATGTATGCCATCAGATACATGTTTTCATAAATTTCGTTCATTACCACATTGATTTAGATTCATATCTGTTCTCAGAACTAAATCCAGACTTGAACTGATTGTAAAATCACCACACGTCTGCCTTTTAACATGGTCCGAGATATAACAAGATGCACAGCGTACAAGATACATGCCATCGAGAAACTTTGTTTTACATTAAAACGTCCGAAGTTTAATTCCGACGTGTTGGAATCTGTTTATGTGTATAATATTCAAAGGTTATTAAGGGTAGTCATCCTTGACAAAAATTATGTGTCCAATGAACATGTATTCTGATTTGTTATGTATCAGACATGTTTATGACTGAAATGTAAACAAGCTTTTCTTACTAAATGATAGTTCTATGATGTTCTACATAGTTGGTTACTACGATAATGTAACATAAGCCATACCATACTAGAGAAGTTAACTAAAGCTATCCGTTCACCAGAACTACGTTCTTCGATCGACATTTCAATAGACTCTTAGACGCTGGAGGAATTGCTTAGTCGCCATCATGATCTGATTTTCGTTAAAGAATTTCATTGTCTACTACGACTATAATATTAACTGTGTTTTATATTGGTGGTGATCTACACTGTCTCCTGGACTCGACATCAGGGTGTGGGCCACATCTAGGAAAACACTTACGTATACCTCCTGTATAACGACAACATACCACTAACTGTGTTTTATATTGGTGGTGATCTACACTGTCTCCTGGATTCGACATAAGGGTGTGGGCCATATCCAGGAAAACACTTACGTATACCTCCTGAATAACGACGACATACTATTTGTTTCTTAAAGTTTCTTGTATCGACTTTAAAAACTCAATTCATGAATTACAATACACACTCACTTTATAAATACGTGCCTCTAAATACACGAACGTCTTGAATATTGATGTCGCCATTACTTTCAATTCAGTATTCTTTTCAACTGACGTCAGAGAATGGCTAATAAACAAGGTTATGTAAATCCCCTTAACATATACTTCTGTGGCAGGGAGTGCTTTCCTGAATTATACCATGACTCTAGTGACAGCCAAATATGGGTTTTGTTTTTTATAAACAAATCTGTACTTCCAACCTTGGTCATTGACACTGATACTTACGTCTTAGAAATGTGTTTTGTTTTCTCTCGAAAAAACTTGAAGTTATGACAATAACCCTGACTACAAGAAAGATATTGATGTATTTCTTAAAGTGTGATTGTAGTGAACAGGAAACACTGAATCTCAGACGAAGTACATTTTATTATCCTGAAACCTTATATGATGAGTCGTTACCGCCGTATATTGATTTGTCCTTTGACAATTATTTTAGAAATTTATCTTTTCCTTTAGTTAGTCCTTGTTACTTTCTTTATCACGTCAAGTTAACGAGATTTAGGCTCCACCTCTGATTAAATAGCAAAGCCTGTAATAAATTGAATTTTTTAAAATTTATAGCATACTTGCAAACACATGCATAAAGCCGGACAGCATAACACATATCAATACACAGAGTAGCATTAATATTCGTAGCTCAACATTAATAACCATCGTCTCTTCGTTTTCTTTACACATGACACATAAACATGTGAAGCATGTTGGCACTGTACGTAACTGAACTATTCCGTCTTTGCGTATTGCAGAGTTATCTTCTCTTGGGGGCAGGGATTAATTGTTGCGTCATTGGTTTGTGTGAGAAAATTGCGTCGTTTTCTCAAAAATTGATGACGTTACTCTCACAAACAAGTGACGTAACAATCAATACCTGCTCCCAAGAGAAGATAACTCTGCAATAAGCAAAGACGGAATAGGAATTTCGGTCGTGTTCATCTCATGTTTACTATATTTATCCTAACCCTACTTTAATAATCTATTAAAACGACCATTCGAAGCTAATATTTGATAAACACCTTTTTGAACAGGGTGGTCATTTATCAAACAGGTTTTATGTTTGCTTATTACAAACACATGCGATAAACATAGTTTTGCGATAGCGGAATATGAAGTACGGGTAATTGATTATCAATTCATTTTCGATATAAAAATAAAGCATCATATCAATGTTTTCTCTGTTTCAATATCTATCAAACTTGTATTAATATTATGAACAAATATATACCCTAATTAGCACATTCCAATTTAGTTGCCATTTGTACGATCAAAAGGTTAGCGCAAGCTCAGATAAACGTGATTATTATTCTCTCAACAAAGGTTCTTTTGAATTTGTAAACAAATTAGCGTATCAGAAAAAGTTGGAGGCTAAGAACATGTCAGAGGGATGATTTGCACTTACAGCCGTTTCGCCTGAAAATGTAACATACATAGCAATATCCTATTATTATCCTGAAGTTTATATTTTAAATCAAAGTTAACGCTAGTCATCATATAATATAGCTCAGAGGCAATAGTCTGTAGATAAATGGTATAGTTTGTTCATCAAAAGAATATCCCATTGTCAGGAATGAATGTCAGATTCGGAGTATTGAATCGAACACGACAAAGGCCGATACTCCATATAACCTGTCATGATACCCTTTTAAATCCAGGAAAATATGGGACAGGGTATGTAATAGGTAGTAGACATCGGAATGCAGATCTTGGTTATTGCTGTAGAGTTTTTTCAGCGTTGTTTAAAATAATCTGGCTTAACATTTAACCAATCAACATGGCGCATTTAAAGCTAGATATCTAATGCTGATTCCTAAAGCATGTCCTTGAAGTAGCGAGACAGCTGTGACATCTAAATGTCCTTGAAGTAGCGAGACAGCTGTGACATCTAAACTACATACACATTGACGCTGGTATGCTGCTAATGAGGAAAGGAAAGTCAACGACCATGGGATAAATAAAAGTAGGTCATGACCACTATGGATATAATCTAACGGTGACTACACATCCGTATGATTTCCAACTCCCGAATTCCATAAATCATTGTGTGAACATAACACGTAGCATGCGTCGTTCATATTAGTTCCTACTTCAGTTACAATAATGGAGTGCCGCCGATATTATTTAGAACATAAAACTGTTATATCACAAGTAAGTACTGGTCAGCATTTAATTTAAGTATTGCAAGTTTATTGTTGAGTACTGTTGAGTATATAACTGAGAACTTATGAGTTTTTAACTAAGTAATTGTGAGTTAATTGTTAAGTATTGGTGAGTATGAAACTGAGTAGTTGTGAGTTTATTGTTAAGTATTGGTGAGTATGAAACTGAGTAATTGTGAGTTTATTGTTAAGTATTGGTGAGTATCAAACTGAGTAATTGTGAGTTTATTGTTAAGTATTGGTGAGTATCAAAGTGAGTAAATGTGAGTTTATTTTCAAGTATTTGTGAGTATCAAAGTGATTCATTGTGAGTTTATTGTTAAGTATTGGTGAGTATCAAACTGAGTAATTGTGAGTTTATTGTTAAGTATTGGTGAGTATCAAACTGAGTAATTGTGAGTTTATTGTTAAGTATTGGTGAGTATCAAACTGAGTATGGTGAGTACATGGTTGAGCTGTGTTAGTTCACTGATTAGAATTACAGAGTGCAGGTCTGTACATAGTCGAGTATATACGTATCGATGTGTAGGTATTGTTGAGTACTTGTGAGAGTAGTGCTGAGTAGTGATAAGTATACAGTTAAGATCTGGTGAGGATATCACTTGATGACATCAATTTCCTGAAGTAATCATCATACTCCGAGATTTCTTTTCAAAGCTCTAAACATAGGGAGTTGTTCGTCGAAAAGAAATAGCTTTAAAATATAAAAAAAACAACATAGATGTGTAAAACTCCACCGGTTTTTAGCTTAAATGATCACATGAAACAACTGATAACAACCTTTAGTTGGGTTCTGCCAAATATGTTGATTAGAACTGGCTAGTATTTTATTTTTGAACATAGCTTTCTCTTATACGATACTTCAACATAAATCGTATGGTATGCTACGGGAGGGTAGGTATCGATACACGTCATATCGTATTGTTGTCTTATCAAATTGCACTTGACAGGAACGTACAACTCTTTTGGGGGGTTTCATGAATAAAACATGTATTTCCATAGCGCCGGTAATACGACACGTCTACGGTTCGTGTCGTTAAGTCTCTATCAACTACGGTTCTGTGACCCTCTATTGTTATAGTGACATGTATCGGATTGGTCGTTGATGAATATTAACGAATGACTTTACCTCAAATCATTCCAATCATTGGGTATTCATTACATTTATAAAACTCCGCACTGTCCAGCGTTTCTGGCTGTGAGTCATATTTGTCAAATTTCGTAAATGTCAAGAACGGTTGGGTGGAAGTTAATTTGTGCCAGATTTGTTCATTCTTTAGGTACAAGTTCTGTGTACAATCGTTTGAAACGTATTCACTGATTATTGTAAGAGAAGATAATGGCTATTTGAATTATAATTGCATGCAGACCTACTCCATAGAATACGTGGTAACTTCAGCTTATACAATGAATGTATGCGGTACCTAGTCTATGTCAAAAACAGAAATAAATTGAATCATTTCGAATTCATATGCACGGAATATTTTTAATAAACCTTATTTTATGAACACATCTGCCTACCAGATTGTCACACATGTGTAGTGTTGGCAATGTTATGACGACATTGTTTAACAGGTGCCGTATGGAACATATTTTGATACAGTTATAGCGTCACACGGGTGCAGTGATACATATATACAATACTAAAAACAAAATAGAAATACTACGCCCTACCACACCACCACAGTCCTCCCCCCATAAGTGACTCTGAACCCTTTACCTGGACCTATACCAAACAAAATCTACAACTCAATGTTACCATTCTGTATGATGCAAGTTAAAACTAAACCTGTTCGTGGGTTTATGAGATATCGTGTTCACAAGCTTTTTCACTATAATCAGATCGTATTTGCCCGTGCCCTTTAATGTTTTTACCTTGAACGATGACTCCAACATATATTCATGTGTAGAACTCAATCTAACTATACCATTGTGTACATTCAAACTCAATTTGTTAGGAGGTTTATCTTGTACACACGCTTTTTACTTAAAAAATGATCAAGTGTGATCTTTGCCCATGGCCTTTGAACAAGTAAACTTACTGAACAACCAAAATATCTAATCAGGTATAGAACTTGATATTACCATGCTATGGTGTAATTATCAACTAAACGTGTCCAGGAGTTAATGAGAAATCGTGTACACAGGCTTTTTACTACGGACGAACTGACGGACGGACGCACACAAAGACGCACGAACTAAGGGATTACTGTATAACCCTATTACTTATAGGGGTAAAACATATACATAAATACACAGGTGCCGGGGACATGTATTTGACATATTATAATATCCGTATCCACTCCTCATTTCACTCACTGCCGTGTGTACAAATACACTCATAAATGCACCAAACTATTCAAAACGAATCTGGCTACTTAATGGTCAGACATGCAAAATAAACATATGATATTTCATAAAAGTGGCATAAATAAACATCGAAGACAAAATATTGTATGAAAATGTACTTACAGTTAGGCCTGAACTATATGTGTCTATCAACTGATTCTAACCATCTATTCTGTCCTGTGCAGTGATTTCGGTACGTCATCATCACCATGACTCGTACAAATCATCTGTTTGTGTTTACTCCAACCTGGAATAATCATCAGGTTGTACGTTAGACGTGCCTTTAATGGTTGAGCAATGTGTGTTAAAAAATAGGTATTTAGATATTTAAAGGGTGTTTACTTACATGTATATGTGCATTGGATGAGAATGGCAATCTGATTTATGAATACAGGCATACCCACTGAAAAACATTTGAAAAGTCTGACATGATAAAAGCATTCATTATATTAAGGAGTTTAAAGAAAAAGAAATGTCATTGCCAAACTTGTTTTGTTATGCTGTCTCCAAATACATGTGATTATGTACGACAAGTTTTCTTTATCTGTTGTATAGTCACAAAGGAATCGCCCGGTACATACTACACTTTATAATACCGTGGTGTCCTCACGCAGGTCTGTTAGGGAATTATGACATCGTGATAGTGTCACACAGAACCCACGAGGGACCTAACTATATCACGGTGAAGTAAATATCACTAAAATCTGAACTGTGTATGGCCTCTCCGTCCCCAAGACGATTTTAGGATATTGTTTTGAAGAGTTATTTTTTATCAGAAAAATAAGGCACATTTGTCCATCCCCAAGCCATTTTTTCCGATGATTCATATGCTTTAGATACCGTAGTTCGAAAGGTACTGTAACACTGGAAATCACGTGGTTTACTTTACTTTCTTACTTATTTTCGAACGTAACTCATTGTGGGGAGATCTACCTTAAATAAGATTACCTGAACGTCTACATGCGAGATAGTTAAAACTCTTTGTGAAAGAGAGTTCTACTACCTCTGACGTCATCAGTTTTACATGATCTAATCATAACTTCTAAACTATATTAATGTTAGCCTATTTTATCTCGACTTCCGTGCAGGGATACATTCGTTCCAGTTGGGATCAAAGTAAAATCTTCAAAAAGAATAAGATTGCAACTCTTATCAAGTTAAACCTATACATGTTAAAGACATTTGTACATGGAAATATCTTAATATTATAAAAGAAAATTCTAACGAGAGACAGATATTTACATAAGACTATACAGACAATGCAGATTATGTAAGGTTCATAAAATCAACTACACAAACATGTACTAAGCTATGATAGAGTCAATTTTGTATTATGCAGTTAACAAATGCATGCTTTCTAATCAGTTAATTACCTGACTATGCATTGGTTTATGATGGAACTTCTGTGGAAAACACGCATAACTATTTATCGACGAAAAACGTCAGCATTACTTTTGCAAAGATTTTGCATCACGACGCTGTATCATGGCACTAAAGTAATGTAACGATTAGATATACCTTAACGTTGATGAAGCATGCGAGTAGTTCGAAAGTTTTTGGAGTGAATATGAAAATAAGAGAGGAAGTATAGTGCAGGCAAAAAATCAAAAAAAAATCTTCCTTTATATTTAGCAATAAAACACGTTTACTTCAAATTCTGTAAACGGAGGGTACATCAACTGCATCGTATCAGATTATATCACCGTTAATGTGTTCATTAAGAAGAATTGTGAATGGTTTTGTAAAACATAAACCGTTGTCAAGTACTACGACGCAACGTCAGGACCAGAACTGTAGGTGGTAATTACAGCTCCAGTGTGAACTGACCAGAACTGTAGGTGGTAATTACAGCTCCAGTGTGAACTGACCAGAACTGTAGGTGGTAATTACAGCTCCAGTGTGAACTGACCAGAACTGTAGGTGGTAATTACAGCTCCAGTGTGAACTGACCAGAACTGTAGGTGGTAATTACAGCTCCAGTGTGAACTGACCAGAACTGTAGGTGGTAATTACAGCTCCAGTGTGAACTGACCAGAACTGTAGGTGGTAATTACAGCTCCAGTGTGAACTGACCAGAACTGTAGGTGGTAATTACAGCTCCAGTGTGAACTGACCAGAACTGTAGGTGGTAATTACAGCTCCAGTGTGAACTGACCAGAACTGTAGGTGGTAATTACAGCTCCAGTGTGAACTGACCAGAACTGTAGGTGGTAATTACAGCTCCAGTGTGAACTGACCAGAACTGTAGGTGGTAATTACAGCTCCAGTGTGAACTGACCAGAACTGTAGGTGGTAATTACAGCTCCAGTGTGAACTGACCAGAACTGTAGGTGGTAATTACAGCTCCAGTGTGAACTGCCCTGCTTGATTTTATACTGGCATTCGTTTCGTTCGAAAGATTCTAAAGTCCAATATGAAGCATAGCTCCAATAATAGACTTCACAATCGATATTTCACTAGTTTTATAAGGTTCAAAGCTATGCCACTTGCATGGTTTCTGATTTTTGTGATGAGAAAATGAGGGCAACCGTCATTGTCATTGATGATAAAAATATTCATATTCCAAGGGTGGTCTTCAAAAACTGGTAACATTTGATTTCCATTTTATTAAGGAAAAACCTTCTATTTGTTCGACAATGCCTGTAAATTTACCACCGCTGAGTTTGACTAACTGTTCCTACTAACACCAATACAGACCTTTCTCTTGTAAACGTCGAATAGTATATTTAGATAACATCTGATCTCTGTTTGGATACTTCAGGGCGTTCTGACCTTCGCGCTAATGCTTTAGTTTGGAATCAATGCACCATCCAAGATAAAGAGAACAACTACTGGTAACTTGGGATGTATACATGACAAATACTTACATCTGTAAAATTTGTTCTGTTTAGATATTTTTGTATTTACGAAATATAAATATACCTCGCCAACTTACAGGTCAGTTTACTCGTAATTATCCTTGTTGGTAAGAATACAGTAGTTGACGTTAGTAGCCTCAGTAAACACCACAACAAAACGTACAAACAATAGATATTTGTCTAGTACTCAAAAGTCTGTTGTATGATAAAAGTATATAAATGTTTGAGTGTTATGAATTTCATGTTTGTAGAGGCAATCTTGTCATGGAATAAGATAGGTTTATTTATACAATTCTTTCCATTGATCGTTAGATTGAGTTTAACTCATTCATCCCTGAAATTTCATAATGAACTATACCAACATTTGAGTTAGAAGAGTTCAAATGTGTCTTCAGGGGTGAATGAGTTAACAAACTTGTGGTTAATCTTTTCCCTTAATGTCCAAATGTGATCCTATTCGTTTCCTGTCAAGACAAAGCGTTTTATCGGTGATATGCTAAGATATCTATATTAAATTTTAATAAATAAGTTGTAAACCCACCTTAACGATGTTGCATGTCAAGTCATATATCCGAAAGCACACTAACAACCGAAGAGAAGTTGTCTGATTGAACGTGCTATTCCTTCCCATCCCTGTCTTTGAATGGCGACATCAATTACTGCAGTCTCACACATTTATTGTTATACTAATCGCCTCTATACAGACAGTCGGAATGCTGAGGAATGCTGGGTCTACAGACATTACCAATACATCAATCGCTGTGAAGCCATTATCGTGGATAGATCTTACATCGCACCACGTGTTGACAACGAACACTACGGGATGTAGATAATGGACTGGCCAACTAATGTTCCCAAATTATTACAGTCTGGTTTACGGATTGACCATACAACAACCGTACCGATGTAAAAATCACTAAAAACCATGTTAATCAATTTCAACAGTTTCTTATAAATAGCCTGATCAAAACGTTATTTTTTTGTTCAAATGTCTCATCACGAAGAGAAGCGATATATATCTTAAAACTTTTATTTCACTTGTTAACTGTTGACTTTCAAAAGAATACCGGAAATTGAATAGAACAAAAACGTACCAAAGAAAAGAAAAGATTTCATATCCTTGAAATCTTCAATCTTCCACTACTGTATTATCACGCGTTAGTTATATCATTTATTACATGGAAAAAGCATGGAGAAAACATATTATGTGTCTAAAATAAGTATCCTGATGTATTTTGACATCATGATTTAATGCAAATTATTTTTTTGCCTTTAACATATATATCATACATGTATAAATGTCAATTTCTGGTATATTTCATTCTATCGTTGATATGTCTATAAACACTACCGTTAATAGTTCAAAGGCGGAAACGTGATGGTGGACGATGTTAGAAAAGGAATGTGTTAACCTGAAAAATAACCCATTGTAGGAGCACTGGAATCTCGCCCTAGTAACTGGTAGTTACATTAAACACGCACATAAAAGTTTCCTCGAACTTAAAAAACAACGGTTTATTTGTTATAGCTCTAAATGTGTTTTTTTGCATCTCTCCATAATTGTAAGTGTGCTTTATTTTTATTGAGCAATTGCATCAAATACTGCTTAAACGCAACCTCCTATCTCATATCGTTATAGATACGGTTTAAGGAAAAAATATTCACAAATAATATTCATACCTTTTCTAAATAAACATTGGAGAGGAAGCTCAAACTGTTGTCGCTCAAGGCATTGATTGGTGAACACTGATAAACAGTTTCGATTGTATGGCTGCTGATAGATGTTACCGGAGGCTGCCATGGAGTAGTGATAGAGTCATTTCCGGTTATCATCACCAGCAATCTAGTGATGCTGACTTATAAATAAACACTGTTGCTGCAAGCACACCTCAGCTGTGATTTGATATTAATATTCTCTATCAGTGATGATCATGTATGTCTGAAGTAAGTTTATGATAACAAAGTGTTATTATTATCTAGGATAAAATCCATTAAGACACCGGAGTCCTGGAGTTATTAGTAATTACATGGGAGCTATATGAATCATATTCACGGCAACAAGCGTTACTATTTCCTAAAGATTCGTTATTTTTTTGTTATTTTTGTTCCAGTTGATGTTTATATAAATTGATATCTTTATCTGAACAAGACTTTACCCTTTACGGAACAGTTTGGTTAAATGAGTTAAATAATGTTTTCTACGATACATAATGGCCTTATATCACTTTTTATACACGACAGGCATATCATGAATTCAATGTTACATGCAACGCAATAATTAAATAAACTTGAAAATATGTTGTTTGATTCTTCAAAACAGGGCACAAGCTGATCCTTATGTATTCAAAAAAAAAAAAAAGCTAAATAATAGATACCCGGTACAGAGCTGACAAAAGTAGCCTCGGAAAGTGTATCTGGAAGACAGGAACGATAAAATACCGATGGAAGTGAGTACATTTTTTTAATCGATAACCTTCGCTAAAACAATCCCATTTCATGTGACCATTTGGGATGCAATCATCGTAAAATCAGCGTAGTGACTTTTTATTTTATTTGTTCAGTTTTGGTTACAGACATTAATTGCAAAATCTAATTAATATCGTGAAAAACAGTATATATGGTTTTAATATGAAAAGCCAAAACGTCAATAAAATGGAGATATCTGGTGTTTACACACTGGCGTAAACTATGTATACTTCACGCATGCGTAGGTAGAGAACGATTATATCTTTAATACCGACCCAGTCCTACTGTTATTACACGACACATTTAAAGTCTGATATCATCTCATGTAGTAGCTAAAAACTGGAAGTAAAGTGACAATGTGTAAATATGATTACTTCATTCATTACAAAACGTGTAACTAGGAAGTCATTATCGGTTTTTTTTATGTCATAACGAGCCATAAACGCTGATAAACCAAACAATCTGGTGCAATGTGTGTTTTAAAAACCCCATTTGGCATTCAGGATGTTCTTGATTGTAATCGATAATAAGCACATAAGTCCTGGGATAATTCAAAATTACAAAATGCTTGGTAAACAAATGGCATCATGAGGAAACGGAAAATGTTTGATTCCATTCTAACACTGGAAATCTAACGTAGTCTTACAAATAGTACAAAACAATTTGATGATTTTTTTGAGAAATGATAAATGTCATTACTGGTGAAAATATGGGCCCCAGTAGCATTCAAATTTGAGCTTGAGTCACACATGAATTATTAAGAGAAAATCATATTTTTAGTACGAGACTGATACAGTATGACACAATTTAATTACACTGCACCATAAACAATGTAGCTCTTGCGTAGTTCTAGGACTCATCAGAGATTCTAAGGGTCAACAAGTTAAAATCAAAATAGGTTTAAGTACTCTTGAGATAAAAGGGGGGTCAAAAAACTATCAATTAAATGTACAATGCATATGCATTTTACAAGTTAGAGGAGTACTGATAATTAATTGGCCAGAATTCTCCAAACATTACCTTTTTTAGGACGAAGTTATGTTTGAAAACTGCTTAAAATTTATTAATGCATTATCCTCAAAAAAGAAATAAAAAATGGTTTTTGTTTCCCTTGGGAGAACTGTTCATAATAACGGGAGGAAGGTCATGCCAATCTCGGTTTTCGTTCAAGCATTTAATCATATGATGTTCCATGATTTCATTAAGAATAAAAAAAAAAATCAAAAAAAATCAAGAAATAAATAAAACACTTACTGAAAATTACCTCACCAATCAGATGCATGGATGAGACGATCCTTCTGGGATTGAATAAACTTCATTGTTTATATCTAAATTAAATTTTCTAATCAGAATAAATATTACTCATTTTACCATTCCCGTCAATTAGTTTGTGATGCATCGTCCTGAGGACCGTGCGGGGACGTCTTAATAGCATGTATTTTCATTGTTGTTGTCAAAATTAGATAGTTTTGATGAATCAAATATGTAAAACTAAAACTGCTTTCAATTTCAGTCTGGGGGTGCGTTCGAGTTTTTAATCATTTGCTGTTCCATGATTTCATTATAGAGGTTTTAAATCGTTTTTCAAAAAACAATACAGATAACTTGTTCGCAAGTGCCTCACGCATCAGGTGCATAGATGAGAAAGTGTTATCCTTCTGGGATTAAATAACCCTCAAGGTGTCAATAAATTTAATATTCCAACCAGAATAAATGTACTCATTTTGCCTTTCCAATCAGTTTTTGATGCATCGTCCTGAGGACCGTTTGGGGACGTCTTAATGGCATGCGTATTTATTATTATGTAGTCAAAATAAAAATAAAAGTATTGATGAATCAAATGGACATATAAAAACAAAATATGCTATAAGTCTGATATACTCTCCTTTCCTCTATATATAATCGCGTTGTTTCTTAATATAAAATGCACTTAATAGTCATCAATTGCAATGTATCCACTTTACTTTATAGAAGATGACAAATTATTACAAATTTCAAATGTCACAAGATAAATATTTCTGGTGGAAATCGATCTAAATTTGATGAATACATTAATGTCCATATGATATTACTAACGACATACATTGTATCATGTGTGGATCGTTCATATGCATTAGCCTGTTACGTCTCGTTAGCAAATCCTTCGTTATTTAGTGACAGGCAGAATTCCATCTACCCCTTAAAAGACGTGCTAAATTAAACATTACCATCATAATACATATAACAATTCTAGCATGCATCTGTCGATATCAACTCTCCAGAAGATTTTTATCATAACATCCACTGCTTCTGTCATATTCATGGTATTGAAAGATATGGATGCACGCATAAACATTTCGTATATATTATATACAATTCACGCTGGTATCATAATCATATTCATTATCAATAATGGACTCCCGTTGTTATATTTACCACAACGAAGATATCAACTAAAGACCAAGTCCGAGGTCGAAAACCGCCTGGCAGATTAGAAAGAAACATATTGAATGCTAACATTGTTTTATATATGACTATAGTATACAAACTTATGTAACTTACTATTTATTTATTGACTTGCTTTGCTGACTCGAAATATTGTTGTATTGTTTTCATGATATCTGGAAATAAGAGTAAATCAGCAGGGGAACGTACCAACAAATGTACATATCACTAGATCAGCATGAAGTTAATAAAACATGAATGGGAATTTCCTTGTGATTTTCAAAGGGATATTTATTTCACGAAGAACAGAAGGTTTGGCTAAAACTCGAAAAAGCTATGATCTCATGGGGATAGTCTCTGCAATGGTGTTTTTTTCTATACATAGAAACTATCTTTCATGTTGAGCGTAACATATACTGAAACAGTTATTAATCTCTGTAAATGTGGATACGGAGGCAACTGATTCTAAAACAATATTATGATTTTCAGTTTCATGTTTAACAATCATTTCTTATAGTACACGTATAAGCGATGTGTATGGTCGCTCTCGATCAATCACGACGGCTGTACAACAAAACACATACGGTGACTTTGTTGTGATACAGTGTGGTGCACTTGCTTCTCCCTTACAATACAGAGCTGCTACATGTACACACAGAGCATGTAAGTTACGTTACATGTTTATGTAACATCAACAGCAGTTGTAAATTATGTAGATTTATCGCAACACCTGCTGGAAAAATTGTACATGTAAATATGTTCTTGTCTGTGCAATCTAGAGTCAGTACTTAATACACCAATATAAAACTCTTACAGTGTAATCACTGCATATTAAACAGTAGTAAAGCAAGGATGTACTAAGTTGCCCGGATGCCAATCTGACTATATACATGCTTGTTTCCATTACATATTGCAGGAGTATCGTCACAGAGCAGATAAATGGAGGAAAACAGTACGATGCTTCACTGTTTCATTCAACAGCCGTGTACACCACTATAACATGGCACCACTGACATAGATATTAACACCGTATAACAAGTTGTTAATGTGTGGTAGTCGTCGCTGGTGGGCAAATTATTAGGCCAGATCGAGTTTAACGTTTTGTTTGTATTTCTTGAATTATCTAAGAGAACGTGACTATTTGTTTTTACACGACCTCTATTATCACATATCGTATAGATTATTTGATCATATAAACACTCCTTGTCTAAAACTGAAAAGTCTCGAACGCATTATGGTGTGTTTTCCAAAGGATAAATCGTAATTCGGTGAAACAGATAAACAGAGCGTTTTCAAAAGTATTTGATTACAAGATAGCACGAACCGTAACGCTAATATCGCAGAATCGAGGTGATTAGAACATACTTGTAAATATGTTATACCTTTCATATACTTTATATGTTTTTATTTGTTTTAGTTCGTGTATTCAACATTAAAGAAATATTTCTTCTTCGCTTGTTGTATTGGATAGATTCGGTAGTGTGACACAAGCCTAAGATGATCGTATCGCTCTCCTGAGTCGGACAGACAGACCACCAAACACGAAAAAATATAAATGTAGCCTGTTCTATGATAGATAATCATATACGTTCTTTAAAAAAAAAAAAAAAAAAAATGAAATGTAGACTGATAATGTGAGAAACATAAGTTCAAACGAGTTCATCATATTGTAAAAAGAGGATTACCTCGCCCAAACATCGTTACGTTCAACGGATATAATTATGTAAGGACATACGGAAGCGCTTAAAAATAGGTAAAGACATCGGTCGCTAGAACCATGCGCAGTTTTCCATTTGATAATCGCAAGAAGCAGCCACTACGCGTCATGGACAAGACCAGGGGTGTCGGTGTAGATTGGTGCACGTCAAGAACTAAGTAAGTGGAATCCTCTTCAAGCTACTCCGGAACGGTAGACGTTAGGAATGAATGCAGACTGGAAGTTAACTACGAGTACTCACATGGAAAGTTATTCGGAACTTATATAACAAGGGGCAAAATGTGTCTGTAATGTGCACCTGAAAACTAAGGCAATCGGTGCAAAATATTCCCTTGAAAATAGAACTGTACTGTAAATATTTCCCCATTTCAATGATAGATAATCCTATTCGTTCTTTTATTTAAAAAAAAAAATGAAATGCAGACTGATGATGTTAGAAACATACATGTAAGTTCAAACGAGTTCATCGCAAATCTGATTTAGATATATATCTATAGTAGTAGAGTCGGAATAATACAGCTGTAATCGTTTGCATGGAATGACCTCAGCTTGAGTTAACAGGAGCGGGGCCAGTTCCTGGTTCTCACTTTTCTAGCATCCTTACCCTTTGTTTTCGTCGAGCGAGCATATAATGGTGATAAGATGGGAATCGCAGCTGTTTTCAAATTATGAACAAGGAATGGCAAAAATATGTGCATTAATTGTTTCCGTATTCTATCTGGACAAACATCACGGTCGGGAAGCTGACCCGTACTTCTTCAGGTCGAAGTGGGCGTCGGCTGTGGTTAGGGAAGGCGAGAATGACATCAACGTTGCCACCTGGCAGCCAAGAATCAGATCCTGAAGACATTTACTCATTCGCGGTGAATAATAAAGCTTTTTAAGTTCTGAACATGTTAAAAGTTGTGATTCCAACTCGCTCTTCTGCTGATAGAAACGAAATGCAAGCTTCGTAATGACGAAATAATGATGATGTAGAAAGACGAAATGTGGTAATAAAAACAAATATTGGAGCACTTTTTATCACGTATATCGAAAACTTGACTTTCCTGATGCTTTGAATTTTACTTCATTATGTAAAATATGTGGGGTTTTATTGGGAAAATCAAAGTAACTGAATACAAAAAAAAGCGTTTTAAGGACAAACCTTGTTTTACATTCATTCAAAAAAGGAGATGAAAGTTTTTGGTGGATCACCATTTTTTTTTATATATATTTTTGAAATAAAAAGAGTAAAGTAGAAAATCAACGTGTGTTTCATAGCCACGAGCTACGATTGGAATAACATATTACTATTAAACAAAAGGTTATATAGGATAAGCAGAATGTTCATAGAGTACTATGAGACTCAACTTTTGATATACTTTTGGAAGAAGTTTAAGTTTAAGTTGAAAATATGCTTGCGTTTTAGCTGCTACAAGCGATGGATTGGGAAAAACCAAATACTGCACGATGAGATTATAGATTTAATTATATGCGTTCAATAAACACAAATTAATATATGAAGATCATAACGCAGATGCCGCTGCAAAAGGATTTCTGGTATTAATGCCTATACTATTGTTGATGACTAATATAAACTGACGAATGTAGTTTTTCTTGTATAATTAGTTCGAAAACAACAACGCACTAAATATAATTGAACGTTTCATTGTCCATTCATCATATGCAATACGTCGAGTAAAAACAGGCTTGTTGTATTTTATGGCCATCCTAAAGAGAACACAACTTGCTGGGTTTTTTCATGACAAATCGTTGTCTATGAAGACAAAATGACAATTGTAAGATCGTCTTTGCTAGACTGGAAGGACTGGTAGACACGTTTGACAGAATTCCATCCATTACTGTCTACCCTTAAATTTCTGCTTTATTGCAAATGTACAATGTATATATGTATAATAGATTCATTGCAGCACATTTAGTTAAATAAACCATATGTTCATTAAAATTATGAACTTAACATACATTTGCAATAGAGTAAAATCAACACTTTAATTATATTTGCAATTATTTTGTCCTTCATTTTATTTTTCTTGTTAATGCATTTCCATCTAAATGAGGACCATCGTTTTTAAACTAAGAATGTAACAATCCCAGACTTTTAAATCGAATTCGATATTTAGTGTTAAAGAAAAAGTGCTGAATATTGATCCTTTTTAGGAAATTGCCGTGACTTCAGAACAAACGATATATGTTATTCATATTGTGTCTGCTATTTTATATTAATATTGTGTCTGCTGATAAGGCACATGTGGGTTTTAAGAAATAGGATATCAACACTATTTAATAAATCGATTGAAATTATATCTATCTCTACACCATTTATCAAACATTATATCTATCTCTACACCATTTATCAATCATTATATCTATCTCTACACCATTTATCAAACATTATATCTATCTCTGCAACATTTATCAAACATTATATCTATCTCTACATCATTTATCAAACATTATATCTCTCTCTACACCATTTATCAAACGTTATCTCTCTCTCTACACCATTTATCAAACATTATATCTATCTCTACACCATTTATCAATCATTAGATCTATCTCTACACCATCTATCAATCATTATACCTATCTCTACACCATCTATCAATCATTATATATATCTCTACACCATTTATCAAACATTATATCGATCTCTACACCATTTATCAATCATTATATCTATCTCTACACCAACTATCAATCATTATATCTATCTCTACACGATTTATCAAACCTTATACATGTAAATGTCCTTACTACTTTACACTCGAGTATCGGATGATGACACTAGTTGAATAACAGACATTGCTATATATATCTTGAATGAATAAATATTGATATTAGTTGATATAGCGTTTACGTCGAAATTTGATAGATTCAAAACATACATGTTTTAAACAAGAATATTAACTACTAAAAATTTACAAATCTATCAATCATTATATCTATCTCTACACCATTTACCAAACATTATATCTATCTCTACACCATTTATCAATCATTATATCTCTCTCTACACCATCTATCAATCATTATATCTAATTTTACACTATTTATCAATCATTATATCTATCTCTACATCATTTATCAAACATTACATCTCTCTCTACACCATTTATCAAACGTTATCTCTCTCTCTACACCATTTATCAAACATTATATCTAATTCACTATTTATCAATCATTATATCTATCTCTACACCATTTACCAAACATTATATCTATCTCTACACCATTTATCAATCATTAGATCTATCTCTACACCATCTATCAATCATTATATGTATCTCTACACCATCTATCAATCATTATATCGATCTCTACACCATTTATCAAACATTATATCTATCTCTGCAACATTTATCAAACATTATATCTATCTCTACATCAGTTATCAAACATTATATCTCTCTCTACACCATTTATCAAACGTTATCTCTCTCTCTACACCATTTATCAATCATTATATCTATCTCTGCAACATTTATCAATCATTATATCTATCTCTACACCAGTTATCAATCATTATATCTATCTCTACACCATTTATCAATGATTATATCTATCTCTGCAACATTTATCAGTCATTATATCTATCTCTACACCATTTATCAATCGTTATATCTATCTCTACACCATTTATCAAACGTTATCTCTCTCTCTACACCATTTATCAAACATTATATCTCTCTCTACACCATTTATCAAACGTTATCTCTCTCTCTACACCATTTATCAAACATTATATCTAATTCACTATTTATCAATCATTATATCTATCTCTACATCATTTATCAAACATTATATCTCTCTCTACACCATCTATCAATCATTATATCTAATTCACTATTTATCAATCATTATATCTATCTCTACATCATTTATCAAACATTACATCTCTCTCTACACCATTTATCAAACGTTATCTCTCTCTCTACACCATTTATCAAACATTATATCTCTCTCTACACCATCTATCAATCATTATATCTAATTTTACACTATTTATCAATCATTATATCTATCTCTACATCATTTATCAAACATTATATCTCTCTCTACACCATTTATCAAACGTTATCTCTCTCTCTACACCATTTATCAATCATTATATCTATTTCTACACCATCTATCAATCATTATATCTATCCCTACACCATTTATCAATCATTATATCTATCTCTGCAACATTTATCAATCATTATATCTATCTCTACACCATCTATCGATCATTATATCTATCTCTACACCATTTATCAATCATTAGATCTATCTCTACACCATCTATCAATCATTATATCGATCTCTACACCATTTATCAAACATTATATCTAATTCACTATTTATCAATCATTATATCTATCTCTACATCATTTATCAAACATTACATCTCTCTCTACACCATTTATCAAACGTTATCTCTCTCTCTACACCATTTATCAAACATTATATCTCTCTCTACACCATCTATCAATCATTATATCTAATTCACTATTTATCAATCATTATATCTATCTCTACATCATTTATCAAACATTATATCTCTCTCTACACCATTTATCAAACGTTATCTCTCTCTCTACACCATTTATCAAACATTATATCTATCTCTACACCATCTATCAATCATTATATCTATCTCTACACGATTTATCAAACCTTATACATGTAAATGTCCTTACTACTTTACACTCGAGTATCGGATGATGACACTAGTTGAATAACAGACATTGCCATATATAACTTGAATGAATAAATATTGATATTAGTTGATATAGCGTTTACGTCGAAATTTGATAGATTCAAAACATACATGTTTTAAACAAGAATATTAACTACTAAAAATTTACAAAAAGCACGACACACCACATGTAACAGAAATACTGACTGAACACGTTTATCGACCGATGTCTACACTGATAAGATACAACAGAATACAATTTTGTTACTTAAACGATAAACACACATTCCCACTGGAAGGTAACGATCGGATTGCAAACATTGTTTTCAAATAATACACCGATTATCAATTCCACAGATGCCAAATAGGGAAAAATATGCATGCTGAAAATAGACACAAAGAAATGATGTTAAGTAATGTTACAATCGATCGTATACAACACTAAAAGAAGATATTTTCACAATAGATGATGTTCAATGATAGCAGGGCGTATGCACTGTATATATGAATCGCAACCGACCCTAACAGACCTACACATGTACCTGCCAACCTGAATACTGATATTCATTTTTGAAGATATTAAAACTTCAGTGTATACGCCATTGGCATGAAAAACGCCGTTATTTCGAAATAAGAAATTTCAAAAACATCTATATTAAAAAATAAACACGATGACAGTGAGGGAAACGAAAATACATACGCCTTCAAATATCTCTTTTTTCGATATTACCTATTTAAGTCTGGATTTGACTATATCAAGACATGCAAAATGTAAGTACAACACTTTCTTCAATCCAAACAGCAAAATGGCAATGACCTCATTCACTGGATGAGAGATATTAGAAAACCATACGCCACCCAGTATAGCTCGTTAACGTCTTATATCGGTACTCAAACAAACTACAAAAAAGCTTGGGAGCAGCATGACACTAGCAGTGTGTTTAATTCCGACCTTACTTATGTTAGTAGCATTAACATAGTTGGCCGTCTCACAACAGTTTCTGCAGTCAATTAACCATTACTTATCGCGTCCATTAATATTATGACCTGCAAAAACAATGCTTCTTCTGGTCTCTAGTTTGCATTATGACGTTATCCGCTAACCAGACTATTTTGTGTTTTTTCAATTTGTAGGACCACTATTGTTTAGCAAACGTGTCATCATAACTGGCTGTCAGAACACCTTAAGTCTACCACCACAAGGTTCTTATCACAAAACATGTTCCACTTTTGATATTGTTATTTTTATTGACACTTCGGAATTCTCTTGTTTTTTCTTCGGCAAATCTTTATGCAACAAAATATGTTCTGCGTTTGATACTGTTCTTTTCTGCCAATATACCTACTTGGTGGTACCTTTCAAAAGTTTTGAAAAGAAACTGTATCAAATACTAGTAAAGAATACTATGCGTTTACTGTAGGCTTGAGGAATTCCTTCGCATAGTACGTAACCTTTTACCTTGCCTTGTGTACAATGTTACAAACTACGTAAGAGGTATAGAGAAGACACGTTGTACATGTAAGCCTCATAACAATTAGTCTGTTGTAGAACACTAGTAGTCTCTCACTAACACTCTGTGTATTCTTGTCTTCTTCCGACGAAGTTCATGATCCGTGCATTACTCTTTTTATGGATGTTAACTAGTTACAAACCGACATGAAGAACGTACGTAAAAGTCAGACATGCATAGACGTTTGGGAATAACCTGTTTGTTAGTATTGGCAAAAAAAGTATCGTAGATCAACCACCTGCAGTGGTATACTTTCATACAAAATGGTAAATACAAAAAGGGTGCCAAAGGACAGGAAATCATTAGGCTAAAAATGTTACTATACGCTTATAATACGTGAATTGATGTATTCTTATAGCATGTGAGTACTGTTATAATACGTGAATTGATGTATTCTGATAGCATGTACGCCCTTACTGTTAGCGAAACATATCCTATGGGATACCAAATCTGTCAACAGACGACACTGTTTGCTGCAGTCTTTCAACAAGTACCTTTGTATTTTGTATTATAAAATATGCATACATCGGAAACCAACACAGACAGTGAGCAACAGTAACATAGAGATTCCACGACGCATGGCGATTGGTTATTATGTTTATTTAAGTCAAGTTAATTCCTTTTTAATTGTATATAAATACAAAGTCACGAAAGCATGTTCTCCATTTCTAGAATTATCTAAAGTTAATAATATGATTCCCAGCTATATCTCTATTCTCTCCAATAATTGTATGTTATATCTACAAACCCATATTTTTCTTTTTGTAAAGATTGTTTTTTGTTTCCGATCGGAGAAACGATTGCCGTGATTCTTATGTTACTATTGAAGATAATTACACAAACCATTGGTCGCGACGTTATAA
Source organism: Mizuhopecten yessoensis (assembly GCF_002113885.1). NCBI lineage: Eukaryota > Metazoa > Mollusca > Bivalvia > Pectinida > Pectinidae > Mizuhopecten > Mizuhopecten yessoensis. The sequence continues at coordinate 100,888 of NW_018404940.1, read as the reverse complement.
TTAACATACTGACCAAAGGAATCACGTCCAGGTTGTACCCCACATACTGACACAATGTACATGAAGCTGAATTTTTCGTTAACTCTTCCATGTTTATAGAATGTTTCAGTAGTAGATAGAAATATGAGTGATTGTGGGAGAAAGAAACCCACAAGAAGAAACGGATTAACATCACATCAGGGGTGAGATTTCCTTCTCCTACACCCTTAGGCATGAAAGAGTGTTTTTTCTCTCAGTCCAACTACCAGAATAAGCTCAGAAACCACCAAAATGCGTTTTGACTGGCTACCATTTTGATAATATCAATTTACCTGTGAGCTTTTTTGGTGAAACGAATCTGTCAGCGAGATTTAGCATACCCAATATTTGTAGTTTGCGCAGAAAAATTCATCTCATCTTTCTAACGTGTACGGTAAAGAGGTAAGAGAGTGAAAGAGGGGTGAGGGATTATATTATTTCTACACCCATTTCTTACCCTGGACACTTCTATCTTACACACACGGAAATGAGAGAAAGGAGTTTCCTGTATCAACATTCATACCGTCTAGCAAGAAAGGTATGTAGGTCACCAACAATGAATGTCACATTGAAACAGTCTCCACTGATTGAGGACACTGAAATCATACAGCTACAAATCAGCCTTGGTGACGATCGTAAAAGCTCACAGCTACGATTGAACGCTCTCAAGAGAAAAATACTCAGCAGGTCTTTGATTGGTCGACAGGGCGCATCCATCTAGACCACATAAGAACAGGATCTGGAGTAGTACATAAACTGTGCTGTAATATGTAAACTTTATAAATAGGAAAGGTTTTTATGTTACGGATGTTTGAGGAAATGTTACAAATGGTAAAACTCGAATCAACTCATTTGCCATCTAGCTACTTGGCGAGATGACCATCGTTAGCGTACAGTAGACAAATGGCAAGATGAATTGTCCGTGGTGTAATTTATTATCAGTTCTGGAGGTTGCCTGAGAAGCGAGTTATTATAAATATTCCTGCAAAACGAAGACGAAAAGCATTTGTTATCGTGCCAGCATAGATGGAAAGCACCTCTTTGTGCCTTGCTGAGGTTAACAAGATTTATTTTATTTTTACAGATGTCATTTGGCATAGGTCCTTATGAAGGTTGTGTTTTACGTTGTTGTCATAGAAAACAGCATTACATTTGAGTGTCTGAGACCTTAATTACGACATGCCAACACCATTAGAGAAATGGTAATGGCCCATATTGACCGCCAATGATAAGAATTTGCCAACCTCTCATGTGTCAAACAGATGATGAATAGCAGGATGAAACAAAAATACAGATAGATCAACCTACCTCATGCACGTAGCCTGTCGCACGAATAGATATATAAGCATAGCTTCAAACATACTTAGGCAGCTGACGTATTATATCACCGTTTATATATAATGACAGCTCACAAATCTTCAGACAGTTATGTATATAGAGTCAAAATAATTTCAATAATTTCCCTTTTACAACAATGCTGATCAAATTACTGACATTATAAATGATATGTAGATATCAATAACAACAGCTACCGATCTCATTGCAACATTCAATATTCTATAAAAGCAACCATTGTACAAGATATATCTGATTATTAGTTGATATCACATTGCGGGTTGCTAGCTTAGATCATACAAATGAAGTTACACCAGCTTTTTCACTTTTTATTTTAAAGTGTGTACACCACAAACAACACCACCGCACGCACACTAACACCACTATCGGCACCAACACCAGAACCACCACGGCCACCAATGCAACACCACAAACACCACGGCCACCAACACCACAAACACCACGGCCACCAACACCCCAAACACCACGGCCACCAACACCACAAACACCACGGCCACCAACACCCCAAACACCACGGCCACCAACACCACAAACACCACGGCCACCAACACAACAACCATAACGCCACCAACATCACAACCACCACGGCCACCAACACCACAACCACTATCGCCACCAAAACCAGAACCACCACGGCTACCAACACCACAAACACCACGGCCACCAACACCACAGCCAATACGGCCACCAACACCACAACCAATACGGCCACCGACACCACAACCAATACGGCCACCAGCACCACAACCACCACAACCACCACGCCACCAACACCACAAAACAACACGGCCACCAACACCACAACAAATACGGCCACCAACACCACAACCACTACGGCCACCAACACCTCAGGCAATGAGGCCACTAACAGAACAACCAATACGGTCACCAACACCACAACCAATACGGCCACCAACACCACAGTCAATACGGCCACCAACACCACAACCAATACGGCCACCGACACCACAACCAATACGGCCACCAGCACCACAACCACCACAACCACCACGCCACCAACACCACAAAACAACACGGCCACCAACACCACAACAAATACGGCCACCAACACCACAACCACGACGGCCACCAACACCACAGCCAATACGGCCACCAACACCACAACCAATACGGCCACCGACACCACAACCAATACGGCCACCAACACCACAACAAATACGGCCACCAACACCACAACCACGACGGCCACCAACACCACAGCCAATACGGCCACCAACACCACAACCAATACGGCCACCAACCCCACAACCACGACGGCCTCCAACACCACAGCCAATACGGCCACCAACAGAACAACCAATACGGCCACCAACACCACAACCAATACGGCCACCAACACCACAACCACGACGGCCTCCAACACCACAGCCAATACGGCCACCAACAGAACAACCAATACGGTCACCAACACCACAACAACGACGGTAACCAACACCACAAACACCACGGCCACCAACACCACAACCAATACGGCCACCAACACCACAACCAATACGGCCACCGACACCACAACCAATACGGCCACCAGCACCACAACCACCACAACCACCACGCCACCAACACCACAAAACAACACGGCCACCAACACCACAACCACTACGGCCACCAACACCACAACCACTACAGCCACCAACACCACAACCACTACGTCAACCAACACCGCAACCATTACAGCCACCAACACCACAACCAATACGACCACCAACACCAAAACCACTACGGCCACCAACACCACAGCCAATACGGCCACCAACAGAACAACAAATACGGCCACCAACACCACAACAACTACGGCCACCAACACCACAACCACTACGGCCACCAACACCACACCCAATACGGCCACCAACACCACAACCAATACGGCTACCAACACCACAACCAATACGGCCACCTACACCACAACCATCACGGCCACCAACACCCCAATCACCACGGCCACAACAACCATAACCACTACGGCCACAAACTCCACAACCACAACGGCCACCAACACCACATTCACTACGGCCACCAACACCAAAACCATTAAGGCAACCATCACCACAACCACTACAGCCCCCAACACCACAACCACCTCGGCCACCAACATCACAACCAAAACGGCCACCAACACCACAACACAACCGGCCACCAACACCACAACCACAACGGCCACCAACACCACATCCACTACGGCCACCAACACCAAAACCATTACGGCAACCACCACCACAACCACTACAGCCACCAACCCCACAACCAATACGGTCACCAACACCACAACAACCACGGCCACCAACACCACAATCAATACGGCCACCAACACCACAACCACTACGGCCACCAACACCACAACAACCACGACCACCAACACCACAACCACTTCGGCCACCAAACACCACAATCACTACGGCCACCAACACCACAACCACTACGGTCACCAACACCACAACCACCACGGTCACCAACACCACAACCACAACGGCCACCAACACCACAACAACCACGACCACCAACACCACAACCACTTCGGCCACCAACACCACAACCACTACGGCCACCAACACCACAAAACAACACGGCCACCAATCACACAACCACTACATCCACCAACACCACAACCACTACGGCCACCAACACCACAACAACTACGGCAACCATCACCACAACCACTACAGTCACCAACAACACAACCACTACGGCCACCAACACCACAACAACCACAATCACCACAACCACTACGGCCAACAACACCACAACCACTACGGCCATCAACACCACAACCACTACGGTCACCAACACCACGACCACCACGGTCACCAACACCACAACCACAACGGCCACCAACACCACAACCAATACGGGCACCAACACCACAACCAATACGGCCACCAACACCACAACCACCACGGCCACCAACACCACAAAACAACACGGCCACCAACACCACAACCACTACGTCAAACAACACCACAACCACCAACACCACATTCACTACGGCCACCAACACCAAAACCATTACGGCAACCATCACCACAACCACTACAGCCCCCAACACCACAACCACCACGGCCACCAACATCACAACCAATACGGCCACCAACACCACAAGTAATACGGCAACCAACACCACAGCCAATACGGCCACCAACAGAACAACCAATACGTTCACCAACACCACAACCAATACGGCCACCAACACCACAACCAATACGCCACCAACACCACAACCAATACGGCTACCAACACCACAACCAATACGTCCACCAACACCACAACCATCACAGCCACCAACACCCCAATCACCACGGCCGCAACAACCACAACCACTACGGCCACCAACTCCACAACTACAACGGCCACCAACATCACAACGCATATACGGCCACCAGCACCACAACCACCACGCCATAAACACCACAAAACAACACGGCAACCAACACCACAACCACTACGGCCACCAACACCACAACCACTACGGTCACCAACACCACAACCCCTACAGCCACCAACACCACAACCAATATGGCCACTAACCACCACACCCAATACGGCCACCAACACCACAACCAATACGGCCACCAACACCACACCCAATACGGCCACCAACACCACAACCAATACGGCCACCAACACCACAACCAATACGGCCACCAACACCACAACCAATACGGCCACCAACACCACAACCAATACGGCCACCAACACCACAACCAATACGGCCACCAACACCACACCCAATACGGCCACCAACACCACACCCAATACGGCCACCAACACCACAACCAATACGGCCACCAACACCACAACCACTAAGGCCACCAACACCACAACCACCACGACCACCAACACTACAACCAATTAGGCCACCAACACTTCAACCACTTAGGCCACCAACACCACAACCACTTAGGCCACCAACACCACAACCACCACGCCCACCAACACCACAACCAATTAGGCCACCAACACTTCAACCACCTAGGCCACCAACACCACAACCACCACGGCCACCAACACCACAATCAATACGGCCACCAACACCACAACCACTACGGCCACCAACACCACAACCACTTAGGCCACCAACACCACAACCACCACGTCCACCAACACCACAAAACAACACGGCCACCAACACCACAACCACCACGACCACCAACACCACAACCACTACGGCAACCAACACTACAACCACTTAGGCCACCAACACCACAACCACCACGACCACCAACACTACAACCACTTAGGCCACCAACACTACAACCACTTAGGCCACCAACACCACAACCACTTAGGCCACCACCTCCACAACAACTACGACCACCAACACCACAACCACTTAGGCCACCAACACCACAACCCATCCACCAACACCACAACCACTACGGCCACCAACACCACAACCAATAAGCCACCAACACCACAACCAATACGCCACCAAACCCACAACCAATACGGCCACCAACACCACAACCAACACGGCCACCAACACCACAACCACCACGACCACCAACACCACAAAACAACACGGCCACCAACACCACAAAACAACACGGCCACCAACACCACAAAACAACACGGCCACCACCACCACAAAACAGCACGGCCACCAACACCACAACCACTGAGGCCACCAACACTACAAACACTTAGGCCACCAACACCACAACCACCACGACCACCAACACCACAACCACTTAGGCCACCACCACCACAACCACCACGACCACCAACACCACAACCACCACGACCACCAACACTACAACCACTGAGGCCACCAACACTACAACCACTTAGGCCACCAACACCACAACCACCACGACCATCAACACCACAACCACCACGACTTCCAACACCACAACCACTTAGGCCACCAACACTACAAACACCACGGTCTCCAACACCACAACCACTTAGGCCACCAATACTACAACCACTACGGCCACCAACACCACCACAACCGCGACCACGACCACCACGTCCACTGAACACAAACCGAAACCACAAAGTAAAGATTGTTTGAAATCACTGACGACATAGAAAGGTCTAAAAAGTACGCGTCATTTAGTCAAAACAATTCAGTTGACGACCCTAGTGTACCGTTCCATTTTAAAATCTAACAATTGAAACAAAAACATTTATTATCACTTTGGTATTGAAATGTAAGGATGAAATCGTTGTTAATCGTGAGAAAATAACAACGAAACATTCTCTAGGTTATTTTATGACCTATAGTCTGTGATAGTGTGCGATTCTGTTTTTTTATGTATTTGTTTATCGGTTGTCACGAAGGAACCATTATCTTTCTTCACTAAACCTTTTATAAAATCAACAAACATTTGCCATATTTCTCCAGAGTTCGACAGCGCTCCTTTAGTGTTTCTGAGGGAGTTACTATACCATTACTAGCTGATTGTGAGACACATTTGGTGTAGAACATCCGTTCTTAACAAAACATTCGTAACTCCCTTCCATTACTCTGTCATACGATCAGCAACATTGAGTTTGTCAAAGATACTTTCTACTGTTCTCTGAGTTTTTTTTACTCAGTTCGGATGTGTAGGTGAAAATGCACTTAGTAAGGGACTCATCAATATAATGTGTTTCAGGCTGCTCATCCCCAGGTGTATTATGGACTTTGCCCTACATACCGATATCTTAAAACAATAGGTTATGAAGTACATTGTATGATGTGACATGCAAACGTTAAAAAACTGTAATGCATTAAAAAAAACATGTCATAACCTTTCTTTCAGGACCAAAGACACTTTTTTAGGTCAACTTGTTTTTATTCTCGTACGAGGCTGACTTTACTAAAAAGCTTACGAGGACTGGTTTCAAAACCTTACCTTACATTTTCTTGATCATAAAATCCCTGTCTCCCCAACCAATTGTGAAACCATGTCGTAGTTGCTTTGGTATTGAAGAGCTGAATCCGAACATTGCTCTGTAATATATGTCGACTGCTGACGGACACATTTTTAACACATGCTTGTAAGAAATATAGGTTGATGAAGATTATGGGAAAGCTTCATCATCTCCATTATGCTCTCATTGAAAACTTTGTTTTGTCTTTACGCAATAAAAAGGTCGATTTTTCTTCTATTTTTACGTGTGCCTTGTTGTTTCAATGTCACCTCCGTGGTTCTTGCGTGTGTCGTCTATTAACCAGAAGACGTTTACCCTTTTGGAACATCTGGTCTTTTTATCCTTCTTCACGTATTTGTTGACAAGAAACTATACAAAATTGGGATAGTTCCGTCAGGTTATGGTCTTCTCCCATGAAGAAAAAATCATGTAGGGTCTTCTTGGTTTTAAACTGAATAAACCCTTTCGTATGGAATTCCCTTTCAGTCACCATGATAATTAGGAGATGTAAATTTTTACGGAATGTACAGCTACATCATAAAGAGATAATATAGAATAAGCTCAGATCATAGCGACGCTTTGGTAGCAATCAAAGTTACAGGTGAAATAAGGGAGCTTGTGGAATATTTCACACACCTGGACAGTATCAATAACATAGAAAAATGAGCGGGAAAAGGCATGAAAGTAATCGATAAAAATCAAGAGCATTCGCCCGACGTTGTTTCATAACAACCCAACCATAACACAATTAAGACCAAGATTCCACCTCATGTGAGAAACGTAAAGTCGATACTGTTGTATGGCTCATAACGATGGCGTGTCATTCAAGCAGAAAGTAGAGTATTTCCATAATGGATATATATCGTGTATTTTAGCTCAACCTCAGCTCAAACAGGGAACTCTTGCAATGAATTAAGCAGAGATGAATGAGATGGCTTAGCCACGTATTGAAAAAAACAATTTATTTGAAAGAAGCGTTTAGATTGACACCACCTAGAAAAAGTGGCCAAAAAAAAAAACCGACCTAAGAAAGTTACAGGGGAGATCTAGACTGATTAATTTGGAGGAAAGTATTACGGCCTTATGGTCCGTGGTTTGTGAAGAGTATTGGAAAGTTAAGTAGTGTTTGTATTGTAGGAATATTTATACACATCACAGGGCTATACGACGAAGCAAACGAACATGCATAGTCATACCATTGTAAAACCTCACAAGAATGTGAAAGTTATAACTAAACTAATTAGCCTGAGTGTAAACAATATGATATAAAATATCAGATTGAATCGAATATGATCCTTTTTATCTCATTATCTAGAAAACATGTTACGATTGGCTGAGAGCTTTAGTTTAATGGGACATCCCAATATCTAAATTACACGAGGAAATATAAACAGAAAGGCGTGATGCTTCTAGTTCATAACACGGAAGCATTATGATAAAAACGTACAGTCTATCGCAATCCACGGGTTAGCGTTTATATGTGTCCGTTTGTGAGTAAATTCAATCGATACAAGCAACAATTACGTCGTTACGACAAAACATTTCAGAGAGAAAAGTATTTACTATTGAGATAAGAGAAGTAATCGATAAGCACTAGTTGGAGAAATTATTATACTGAGCTTCCGGTCACAATGACCATCTCGTTGACTCTTATTTACAAAACTGCATAATGCATCACTGTCTATACCGCCTATTACAGAGAGAAGACGTAAACACACAAACTGGATCACTGCAGCATGCACATAAAAAGTGTCTAGCATTGTAGTTAATTTACTATGAAGTCCTCGGCTGATTCCAAGTTATATCGATCCTACTAACCGACTATGTTCCGAATGTAACATCGACTTACTGACCAGCCTGATTTTCAAATGTTTTTCGACCCAGATCAATCAGCTCGTATTCCGAATGTTACAATACATACTGAACCAGCATGTGTTTCTAATATTACATCGACCTTCCTCGAACAGCTCGTGTTCCCAATGTTAAAATGACCTTCCTCGGTCAGCTCTTGTTCCGAATGTTACCTGTACATCGACCTTATTGAACAAACAATTTTTCCAACGACAAGTGTCAACGACTTCATTGAACCAACTTGTTTCCAAATATAACATCGAGCTTTTTGAACCAGGATGTTTTCCAAATGTTACATTAACCTTATTGATCCAGCAGAAGCCTAGTCGTTCTAAATGTTTCATCGACAATACTGAATAAGCATGTGCTCGAATGCAACATCTTAAATACTGAACCAGCATGTGTTTCTAATTTTACATTGACTTATTGAACCAGCATAAGTTACAAATATTTCATCGACAATACTGAATAAGCATGTGCTCGAATGCAACATCTTAAATACTGAACCAGCATGTGTTTCTAATTTTACATTGACTTATTGAACCAGCATA
>NW_018404940.1:1942-90254 GCF_002113885.1 Mizuhopecten yessoensis | reverse complement strand
TGTGTTTTGAATACAACAACGACCAGACAGATTCAGCATGTGTTCTGAATACAACAACGACAAGACAGAAGCAGCTTGTGTTCTGAATACAACAACAACCAGACAGAAGCAGCATGTGTTCTGAATACAACAACGACCGGACAGACGCAGCTTGTGTTCTGAATACAACAACGACCAGACAGAAGCAGCTTGTGTTTTGAATACAACAACGACCAGACAGATTCAGCATGTGTTCTGAATACAACAACGACAAGACAGAAGCAGCTTGTGTTCTGAATACAACAACGACCAGACAGAAGCAGCATGTGTTCTGAATACAACAACGACCAGACAGAAGCAGCTTTCGTTCCGAATGTAACAACGACTTTACTGAAGCAGCATTTTTCGAATGAAACAACGACTTTACTGAAGCAGCTTGTGTTCCGATTGTAACAACGACTTTACTGAAGCAGCTTGTGTTCCGAATGTAATAACGACTTTACTGAAGCAGCTTGTGTTCCTAATGTAACAACAACTTTACTGAAGCAGCTTGTGTTCCGAATGTAACAACGATCTTCCTGAAGTTGTTTGTCTTCCGAATATAAAAACGACCTTATTGAAGCAGCTTGTGTTCCGAATGTAACAACTACCTTGCTGAAGCAGCTGGGATTCTGAATACAACAACAACCTTACTGAAGCAGCTTGTGTTCCGCATGTAAAAAGGACCTTGCTGAAGCAGATCGTGTTCCGAATGTTATAACGACGTTACTGAAGCAGAATGTATTCTGAATGTAAAAATGACTTTACTGAAGCAGCTGGTGTTCTGAATACAACAACGACCAGACAGAACCAGCATGTGTCTGAATACAACAACGACCAGACAGAACCAGCATGTGTTCTGAATACAACAACGACTAGACAGAACCAGCATGTGTTCTGAATACAATAACGACCAGACAGAAGCAGCATGTGTTCTGAATACAACAACGACCAGCCAGTAGCAGCTTGTGTTCTGAATACAAAAACGACCAGACAGAAGCAGCATGTGTTCTGAATACAACAACGACCAGACAGAAGCAGCATGTGTTCTGAATACAGCAACGACCATACATAAGCAGCTTTCGTTCCGAATGTAACAACGACTTTACTGAAGCAGCTTTTGTTCCGAATGTTTCAACGACCTTACTGAAGCAGCATGTATTCCGAATGAAACAACGACTTTACTGAAGCAGCTTGTGTTCCGAATGTAACAACGACTTTACAGAAGCAGCTGGTGTTTCGAATGTAATAACGACTTTACTGAAGCAGCTTTTTCTCCTAATGTAACAACAACTTTACTGAAGCAGCTTGTGTTCCGAATGTAACAACGATCTTCCTGAAGTAGCTTGTCTTCCGAATATAAAAACGACCTTATTGAAGCAGCTTGTGTTCCGAATGTAACAACTACCTTGCTGAAGCAGTTTGGATTCTGAATACAACAACGACCTTACTGAAGCAGCTTGTGTTCCGCATGTAAAAAGGACCTTGCTGAAGCAGATTGTGTTCCGAATGTTTCAAGGACCTTACTGAAGCAGAATGTATTCTGAATGTAAAAATGACTTTACTAAAGCAGCTTGTGTTCCTTATTTAACAACGACCTTGCTGAAGTAGCCGGTGTTCTGAATACAACAAAGACTAGACACAAGCAGCTTGTGTTCCTAATGTAACAACGAATTTACTGAAGCAGCCTGTGTTCTGAATACAACAACGACCAGACAGAACCAGCATGTGTTCTGAATACAACAACGACCAGACAGAACCAGCATGTGTTCTGAATACAACAACGACCAGACAGAACCAACATGTGTTCTGAATACAACAACAACCAGACAGAAGCATCTTTTTCTGAATACAACAACGACCAGACAAAAGCAACATGTGTTCTGAATACAACAACGACCAGACAGAACCAGCATGTGCTCTGAATACAACAACGACCAGACAGAATCAGCATGTGTTCTGAATACAACAACGACTAGCCAGAAGCAGCATGTGTTCTGATTACAACAACGACCAGACAGAAGCATCTTTTTTCTGAATACAACAACGACCAGACAGAAGCAACATGTGTTCTAAATACAACAACGACCAGACAGAACCAGCATGTGTTCTGAATACAACAACGACCAGAAAGAAGCAGCTTGTATTCTGAATACAACAACGACCAGACAGAAACAGCATGTGTTCTGAATACAACAACGACCAGAAAGAAGCAGCATGTGTTCTGAATACAACAACGACCAGACAGAAGCAGCTTGTATTCTGAATACAACAACGACAAGACAGAACCAGCATGTGTTTCTAATTTTACATTGACTTACTGAACCAGCATAAGTTACAAAAATGTTTCATCAACAATACTGAATCAGAATTTGTTCAATATGTTTTATCGGCAGTACAGACCCAGCATGTGTTCTGAATACAACAACGACCAGACAGAACCAGCATGTGTTTCTAATTTTACATCGACTTATTGAACCACCATAGGTTACAAATATTTCATCGACAATACTGAATAAGCATGTGCTCGAATGCAGCATCTTAAATACTGAACCAGCATGTGTTTCTAATTTTACGTTGACTTATTGAACCAGCATAAGTTACAAATGTTTCATCGACATCACTGAATAAGCATGTGCTCGAATGCAACATCTTGAATACTGAACCAGCATGTGTTTCTAATTTTACATTGACTTACTGAACCAGCATAAGTTACAAAAATGTTTCATCAACAATACTGAATCAGAATTTGTTCAATATGTTTTATCGGCAGTACAGACCCAGCATGTGTTCTGAATACAACAACGACCAGACAGAACCAGCATGTGTTTCTAATTTTACATCGACTTATTGAACCACCATAGGTTACAAATATTTCATCGACAATACTGAATAAGCATGTGCTCGAATCCAACATCTTAAATACTGAACCAGCATGTGTTTCTAATTTAACATTGACTTATGGAACCAGCATAGGTTACAAATATTTCATCGACAATACTGAATAAGCATGTGCTCGAATTCAACATCTTAAATACTGAACCAGCATGTGTTTCTAATTTAACATTGACTTATGGAACCAGCATAGGTTACAAATATTTCATCGACAATACTGAATAAGCATGTGCTCGAATTCAACATCTTAAATACTGAACCAGCATGTGTTTCTAATTTAACATTGACTTATTGAACCAGCATAGGTTACAAATGTTTCATCGACAATACTGAATAAGCATGTGCTCAAATGCAACATCTTAAATACTGAACCAGCATGTGTTCCTAATTTTACATTGACTTATTGAACCAGCATAGGTTACAAATATTTCATCGACAATACTGAATAAGCATGTGCTCGAATTCAACATCTTAAATACTGAACCAGCATGTGTTTCTAATTTTACATTGACTTATTGAACCAGCATAAGTTACAAAAATGTTTCATCAACAATACTGAATCAGAATTTGTTCAATATGTTTTATCGGCAGTACAGAACCAGCATGTGTTCTGAATACAACAACGACCAGACAGAACCAGCATGTGTTCTGAATACAACAACGACCAGACAGAAGCAGCTTGTGTTCTGAATACAACAACGACAATACAGAACCAGCATGTGTTTCTAATTTTACATTGACTTATTGAACCAGCATAGGTTACAAATGTTTCATCGACAATACTGAATTTTCAAGGACCTTACTGAAGCAGAATGTATTCTGAATGTAAAAATGACTTTACTCGAATGTAACAACGACTTTACTGAAACAGCTTTCGTTCCGAATGTTTCAACGACCTTGCTGAAGCAGCATGTATTCCGAATGAAACAACGACTTTAGTGATGCAGCTTGTGTTCCGAATGTAACAACGACTTTCCAGGAGCAGCTTGTGTTCCGAATGTAATAACGACTTTACTGAAGCAGCTTGTGTTCCTAATGTAGCAACAACTTTACTAAGGCAGCGTCTCAAATACTGAACCAGCATGTGTTTCTCATTTTACATTGAACCAGCATAAGTTACAGATGTTTCATCGACAATACTGAATAAGCATGTGCTCAAATGCAACATCTCAAATACTGAACCAGCATGTGTTTCTAATTTTACATTTAAACAGCATAAGTTACAAATGTTTCATCGACAATACTGAATTTTCAAGGACCTTACTGAAGCAGAATGTATTCTGAATGTAAAAATGACTTTACTCGAATGTAACAACGACTTTACTGAATCAGCTTTCGTTCCGAATGTTTCAACGACCTTGCTGAAGCAGCATGTATTCCGAATGAAACAACGACTTTAGTGATGCAGCTTGGCAGTACAGAACCAGCATGTGTTCTGAATACAACAACCACCAGACAGAACCAGCATGTGTTCTGACTACAACAACGACCAGACAGAACCAGCATTGGTTCTGAATACAACAACGACAAGACAGAACCAGCATGTGTTCTGAATACAAAAACGACCAAACAGAAGCAGCTTGTGTTCTGAATACAACACCGACAATACAGAACCAGCATGTGTTTCTAATTTTACATTAACTTATTAAACCACCATAGGTTACAAATATTTCATCGACAATACTGAATAAGCATGTACTCGAATGCAACATCTTAAATACTGATCCAGCATGTGTTTCTAATTTTACATTAACTTATTAAACCACCATAGGTTACAAATATTTCATCGACAATACTGAATAAGCAGAATCAGCATGTGTTCTGAATACAACAACGACCAGACAGAACCAGCATGTGTTCTGAATACAACAACGACCAAACAGAAGCAGCTTGTGTTCTGAAAACAACAACGACCAGACAGAAGCAGCTTGTGTTCTGAATACAACAACGACCAGACAGAAGCAGCTTTCGTTCCGAATGTAACAACGACTTTACTGAAACAGCTTTCGTTCCGAATGTTTCAACGACCTTGCTGAAGCAGCATGTATTCCGAATGAAACAACGACTTTACTGAAGCAGCTTGTGTTCCGAATGTAATAACGACTTTACTGAAGCAGCTTGTGTTCCTAATGTTACAACAACTTTACTGAAGCAGCTTGTGTTCCGAATGTAACAACAATTTTCCTGAAGTAGCTTGTCTTCCGAATATAAAAACGACCTTATTGAAGCACCTTGTGTTCCGAATGTAACAACTACCTTTCTGAAGCAGCAGCTGGGATTCTGAATACAACAACGACCTTACTGAAGCAGCTTGTGTTCCGCATGTAAAAAGGACCTTGCTGAAGCAGATTGTGTTCCGAATATTATAACGACATTACTGAAGCAGAATGTATTCTGAATGTAAAAACGACTTTACTGAAGCAGCTTGTGTTCCTAATGTAACTACGACCTTGCTGAAGCAGCTGGTGTTCTGAATACAACAACGACTAGACAGAACCAGCATATGTTCTGAATACAACAACGACCAGACAGAACCAGCATGTGTTCTGAATACAACAACGACCAGACAGGAGCAGCATGTGTTCTGAATACAACAACGACTAGACAGAACTAGCATGTGTTCTGAATTCAACAACGACCAGACAGAAGCAGCATGTGTTCTGAATACAACAACGACCATACAGAAGCAGCTTTCGTTCCGAATGTAACAATGACTTTACTGAAGCAGCTTTTGTTCCGAATGTTTCAACGACCTTACTGAAGCAGCATGTATTCCGAATGAAACAACGACTTTACTGAAGCAGCTTGTGTTCCGAATGTAACAACGACTTTATAGAAGCAGCTGGTGTTCCGAATGTAATAACGACTTTACTGAAGCAGCTTGTGTTCCTAATGTAACAACAACTTTACTAAGGCAGCTTGTGTTCCGAATGTAACAACGATCCTCCTGAAGTAGCTTGTCTTCCGAATATAAAAACGACCTTATTGAAACAGCTTGTGTTCCGAATGTAACAACTACCTTGCTGAAGCAGTTTGGATTCTGAATACAACAACGACCTTACTGAAGCAGCTTGTGTTCCGCATGTAAAAAGGACCTTGCTGAAGCAGATTGTGTTCCGAAAGTTACAAGGACCTTAATGAAGCAGAATGTATTCTGAATGTAAAAATGACTTTACTGAAGCAGCTTGTGTTCCTTATTTAACAACGACCTTGCTGAAGTAGCTGATGTTCTGAATACAACAACGACTAGACACAAGCAGCTTGTGTTCCGAATGTAACAACGAATTTACTGAAGCAACCTGTGTTCCGAATACATCAACGACCAGACAGAACCAGCATGTGTTCTGAATACATCAACGACCAGACAGAACCAGCATGTGTTCTGAATACAACAACGACAAGACAGAACCAGCATGTGTTCTGAATACAACAACGACCAGACAGATCCAGCATGTGTTCTGAGTACAACAACGACCAGACAGAATCAGCATGTGTTCTGAATACAACAACGACCAGACAGAACCAGCATTGGTTCTGAATACAACAACGACAAGACAGAACCAGCATGTGTTCTGAATACAACAACGACAAGACAGAAGCAGCTTGTGTTCTGAATACAACAACGACCAGACAGAAGCAGCATATGTTCTGAATAAAACAACGACCATACAGAAGCAGCTTTCGTTCCGAATGTAACAACGACTTTACTGAAGCAGCTTTTGTTCCGAATGTTTCAACGACCTTACTGAAGCAGCATGTATTCCGAATGAAACAACGACTTTAGTGATGCAGCTTGTGTTCCGAATGTAACAACGACTTTACAGGAGCAGCTTGTGTTCCGAATGTAATAACGACTTTACTGAAGCAGCTTGTGTTCCTAATGTAACAATAACTTTACTGAAGCAGCTTGTGTTCCGAATGTAACAACGATCTTCCTGAAGTAGCTTGTCTTCCGAATATAAAAACGACCTTATTGAAGCAGCTTGTGTTCCGAATGTAACAACTACTTTGCTGAAGCAGTTTGGATTCTGAATACAACAACGACCTTACTGAAGCAGCTTGTGTTCCGCATGTAAAAAGGACCTTGCTGAAGCAGATTGTGTTCCGAATGTTACAAGGACCTTACTGAAGCAGAATGTATTCTGAATGTAAAAATGACTTTACTGAAGCAGCTTGTGTTCCGAATGTAACAACGACCTTACTGAACCAGTTTGTGTTCCGCATGTAATAAGGACCTTGCTGAAGCATATTGTGTTCCGAATGTTACAACGACCTAACTGAAGCAGCAGGTGTTCCTAATCAATTAATACAGCGTTTAACACGTAATTTGCTTTACTAATGACGCATCCTTCTCCGTTGATGTGGGTAATAGTGTGGAAGGGGAGTGTGTTACTGCTTAACAACGTTTAATTAATAAATAATAGTAGGCAACATTCAAGTAAACTCGTCAAGATTGAAATATATTTGGTAATATAGTCACCGTAGCACTAAAACCAAATAAGTTGTTAGCATACAAAGCTGTTCTACGAAGTGTCCGGATTCCTTGAAGGCAAATAATTCAAAAGAATGTCAATTTGCAAAACCATACTCTAACACTACAGATACATATTGGATAGTTATATCAACCGTGACATAATCAGTGCATATGGTCCTCAAGGTATGACCACAACCAGAATGACACCTTTCCATAATAGACCTTATCAGAACACACGATTTTGCATCAAGGTAAAACCAACATCAGCTATATTGAAAACTATTAAAACAGTCTACGAAGTGGTTTTAAGGTTTATCATTAAATATGTTGATATATATTCATAAACATCCTTTATAACTATATATTCATATCATTAACCAAAATAATTCCCATGTGTTTGAATGTTTAAATAACAGTGTTAACAAATCAACGACACGGCAAGGCTTGTCGAGTGTAATTCTTGTCTTCAGTATAAATGCAATGAAAGATGTTCATTGTTTTTGTTTAGCAACATTTCACTATTGTTAGAAATATAAGCTTAAGGAACCCGTGTGAAATATACAACGAACCAGTTATTCTGTTTATCCATCTATTAACAATTAATGTCAGATTAACATACACTGCCAAAACAAATAATTTGCTTCGAAGGGGGCTTGGGCGATGACAAACAATGTACTAGCTAAATGAGACTGAATAACCCTGTTCACTCAAGGTATGTATGTAAAAATGTTTACCGTCATAAAGAAACGTCAATACCTATTGTAGAATTTGCCATTGGTTTGACGTCACAGTGGTTCATTGTACACGTACGCTAGTTGCCAAATGACCATTTGGACAGATGACGTTTCTTTTAATGGTCAAAAATCTTTAGTCAACATGTAAGTATTTCTTTTCGGCGTCTACCAGCTACACTCACCGAAGCTCACGCACCTGCCATTCCTATATCGTTTAGATCTAAATACCGCCTTGTAGTACTTTATCTTGCAAAAATAAAACTTATCCGATAGTTGACGTAGCAATGAAAATGTTACTGTACCGACAGCTTTTAATAAGCAAAGTCCGTGAGTTACCATCAGATAACCATGCAGGCTTGAAAAAGTATATGCTGTTCTGAGTATTCCCGATCGTTATCGCGATGAAATTGTGCACTCGTTTTGGAGATAAACAAAATGATTTGCATCCATTTTTGCAGTAAAGATGTTTACATGTATATGCCAATTATTTGTCTGGTGCCTTGTTTCGATGTCAATACCAAATTGCAATCGTGTTCCTCCCGGCGACGATGCTGCCGGATTTTGATATATATATAGTTACCTTTTTCTATCTTGGAGAAAAAGACGCATTCATCAAATTATATAAGGATTGGTTTGTATCCTAAGCCTCTAATAAAATGTACGCTTTTGTATTTAGCCCAACTCAATCATAAAAATTTACAACACCATAAAACATGCCCAAGTTTTAGCAAAGACACACTATGTTTCCTGTCGAATTGTATGGTAAGAATTTGTCTGACGGGGCTAGTGTCTGTGATGTACGTGGTTTTTATCTATAAAATATTTTTGTGCACACCAATGGTTCAAGTCGCATAGTTTATAAAGAAACGTAAACTAAAATGTTCCCACGAAATAATACATTCATTCAAACATTTTGTAAGTCGCAGTCTCAAACGATCACGGGACTGCACTGTAGGGAACTCACGTGTATAGTAAAATTGAAACGAAAGATCAAACAAGATAAGAAATTAGAACAGTATGAGGAAGGACGAAGCTAAAAGATTACGCTGATAAAGTCCAGATTTCATCGATTACAGAGATCTCCGTATTATCGTCAATTTCAATTATTCAAAGCGACATTCCTACAGACTATTCAAGCTATAAATAATCCGTAATGAGTTCCTGATGTATTGAGAATTATTTTGATGAATGAATCTGAGCCCCACACATCATGGGGACATGTATTAATAATGAAAAATTATCACTGCAATTCAAGTATAAACGCTCAAGATAGAAACGTGTTGCCAAAGTCCTATTTCTGGGGAACTGAATACAATGGCCTGTTACATTTGATACTATAGTGCAAAGCGCATGCTTAGTTCTTCTGCCTTTCGGATGCTCGGCGAACACAAATCGAACAGGCAGTGTGTGGCATTGTTTGGCTATATGACACTTTCTGTATTGAAACATTAAGACAAATTGTTTTGTTGCAAATCTTTAGAAGCAATTCCCGTCAATAACATACATTGTACAAAGAACCGAATAATAATTTCATTTAAAAAAATCAGCTTTATCTGTAAGGGATGGGACCTTGTAACGATTCACTTTAAACAAAAGTAGTGAATACAATGTAGCTTTAGGGCTTAAGCTCAAAACTCGGAGTTATCATAAACTTATGTTTAAGGATATGACAAGAACATAGCCTCATAGACTGCAGCCTTTTCCGCCCCGTATCTATAATTTAGTTCAAATTTTGTATAAAATCAGGAGTTATAGCAACAATTAATAGTCTTAAAAATCAAAATTCGTCATTTTGTAGTAATGAGGTGAAACGACGCGAAGGGGATTCCAACCCAGCAAAATGATTATGAAAAAGATCTACGGCTCTGCCGAGAAAAGCGACAATGCTCTGTGGCTCTAAAACCTGACCTTTGCCTGTTACATGTCTTGTAGAATGTGGGAATGGACCAGATGATTATCTGACTCAATTACGTCGGATATATTTGTCCGTAGTGACGACCTTACATTATTATATCACAGTCGGTACATACAGTAGTCGTCTATTAATTAATTTACTCAATTCATATCGTCTAACGATTTACCATGAAACATTGATTAGTCCAGTTTGAATATATAGAAAACAATGAGTGCTATTTAGGGCGAATTATCTTACAATGGATATTGACCAGTATATCTTACAATGAACATTGACCAGTAAAAGCTGGCCATCGATGACTTTGGTTGACCGTTGCGGTAGGATCAGTATATCGATGCTTGGGTCACACTGTATAACAAACGGTACTGTGGTCAACTGTTTTGTTTCCTTTAATTTTTAAACTTTAATGTCTTTCATATGTTCTAATGCACATTTTGTTTAGGTTGGGAACACAATAAAAATAAAATCGCTCTTACTTCATCTTAAGCATGTTTTATAAAAATAAATTCAAAGGATAAGGAAATGTGTCCAAGACTCCTTTGCGTTAGTCTACAGGTACTAACACATCTGTAAATGTAAGGCTGTGTCTGTTTACGGTGGTTAAGAATATGACACTCAGACTGTCTCTGAGGGAGTGGACAAAGTGATTCAAATTAGGAAATAGGCCAGGTCTGTAGTTCTTTTGAACCTTGATGATAATGAAATGACATACTGTTTACCCGGCAGTCGTGTTCTAACAGCATTATACAGACAATGGCTATGTTCATCAAGGTAATAGCCACAACATAAACAAAAATCCAATGTCCTAATGGTTTCAATGTTTTTAAAGTACCAATGTTCTAATAGTGTCAATGTTATAATAGTTTCAACGATTTATTGAGTCATTGCAACCACAATGTCAAGGCCGATTAAATTATATGTATATATATATCTGAACGATAGGATATACAACTTGTCTTCTTGAATAGAATGGTAAAATTCAATTTCTTTTATTTAAATTGAATATAAAATATACACGTGTGTGATTTTCAGGTTTACACGTGTGTTACTAGTATCACATATTCACATACATGTGAGTAACTAGCATTGTGTACACGTGCGTTAAATGTTATACGCACGTTTATAAAAAGCATGTGTGCATTTGTGTACATATTTGTACACGTGAATAAATATCACAATATGTATACGTGTTTTATATCATAATTACATGTTAATATATTAATCATAATGTATGTACAGAGGTATTTATATGACAAGGAGTTAACGGGTGTAAATTTCGTAGAGTGTATACGCATGCAAAATACATGTTACACACCTATATTATACATACCATGCAATTCTAATTTTCTTCGTTTGATGTGTATTTTATTCATTGTCTATGTGTTTTGTAAATATATATCTTTTATTGTCGTGTGTAAATAAGGGTAAAAAAGTGTAAATAGCATCATGATTACACATTTGTAAATATCTGTATGTGTGCACAAGTGTTTGTATCATGTTCACGTTTATAAATATCCTTTAAGCATTTGTGTACATATATGTACATATCATAATGCGTCCATTTCTCTTATACTATACATACATAGTTATATATCAATTGTGTGTACATATAGTTGTAAATATGATAAGGAGTGCACGGGTGTACATTTCGAAGTGTGTACACGCATACACTACACATGATACATGCATATTATATTTGCAATACAATTCCAATTTCCTTTCACATCTGTGAATTTTTATTCTTGTTTATGGGTTTTGTCAATATTACGATGATACAGAAATGATGTGTAGTCGTTTGTAAATAAAAGGTAAACACTTGATAAATAGCATCATGAATACACATTTGTAATATCGTTATGTGTGCACATATTTTAATATCAAATATTGTTTATGCATTTGTGTACATATGTGCATGTGTTAATATCATAATGTGTACCTGTGTCTTTTACCATATATACATGGTTATATATCAATTGTATGTACATAGTTGTAAATAATCATGGTGGGAACACGCCTACAGTAGACATGATAAACGTATATAATACAAGCAATACAGTTCCAATTTTCTTCGTCTTGTGTGTATTTTAACTCTTGTGTATGTGTGTTGTCAATATTAAAATGATATCAAAGTCAGTTTTGCTTAACATATACCGATACCTAAATTCCGATACTATGATACCGTATATCTTGTATGAGAACAGACACAGCCTGGACGAGCCGAGAAGGTTTCTGTTATTATACAATGGTTTGCTATAAGATGCATCCAGGGTCTGTTATCAAAAAATGCTTTTTCCATTTGATGCATCAAAGGTTTTTGGAGATCTGTTCTTGTATTTACGACAATCTCCTCGAGGACTTGATCGTTCACAACGCATGCAAGACATTTTTATCAACGCAAACAATGACAATGACATCTATACAGTGCTACAATACGCGCTGAAGTTGTCAGAAAGATGATAAGTCACACTGTACTTACCGAGACGTGGTTTGTAGTATACTCCGAGATAACACTACTACAGCACCTTGTTGATGGTATTTCAGGCCCAGATGTTTGTCCATTGGCTCACGTGCTCTGTACACACACGCGCTGGATAATCAAGAGATGATCCTAACTCGGTAAGAACGCAAGGCTCTGATTTATCTGTCAATGGGTTGTAGTGAGAGTTCCCACACGTGCGAACAACCATACCTAGGTATAGGTCCTGCTGTTGCGAACTATTGATGTCGCTCTCAGTACGTTTCGATTGCAGTTGTTGATAAGTTCCAATAGGGCGAATGGGCATAGTGTTGATAATCAGGTACGCACATGTGTGTAAAACATAGATATATACAGACACATATATATACATTTATACACACGACGCCTACATCATATTCATACACTTATATTTACATTTGCATGGCATTGTCACTATATAGCCTCTTTGAGAGCTGTGTCGTTGATGGGACTTTAATTACCATGCCGCACGAGACATAATTACCATGCCGCACGAGACACAATTCTTAGCGTATAAATTACAACACTGACCGGAACTACAATATCCAATATAAAAATAAATATGACGGCTGCTGAAATATCGCTGGGCATTGTGAGATTTGATAATGTCATTGTAAATTTATGTGCAAAATAGCAAAATAAAAAATAAAAAAGAAATAAAAAACGATTTTAATACAACGAAAACAAGACGAAGGTCTGCAATATCGTACAAAATGCACATCGGTTGAAATCACCAATGCCGGCAATGGAAACAATTTTAACGCTAATGCAATTTATCAGAAATATCGTCTGTTACACTGCACTGATCAACAGGGGTTCGTTATAAATGTCTGAAATACACATATTCTATAGACCTACTGACACATATGTTACAGACCTACTGTTGAGTCACAGCACACATAAACATTCGTCATTTCAGACATTTGTAACGAACCTGTGCTCCGTCGCAAGATCACTCACTTCAAACGCTATCAGTTTCACGCGTCTCGGATCCACGGTTCCTCAGTTTCAGACGACATGTCAAATAACGATGCTGTTATAGAATCTACCGACTGTTGTCGGGTTCCCATACAATCAACATAAACATTCACGCCTGTATTCTTCACAAAACGAGCAAAGAGAAAAGTTCGAATTAGCTTCCAAAAATAACTCCCTCGTGGAGGTCAAGGTCCCATTCACGGTATTCACTGTATTTATCCATGCGCGAAATTTGTTCCGGGGGAAAATCGAAACAATTTCAAATTTGTTTCAAAACTTTCCGCTCAGATTTCTATTGAAAAACTGGAATCACCCTATAGACATATCATACGCAATGGTATTGATACTAAATTGTGGAATAAATTTGAAGTGTGTGTAAAATGTCAAAGTACTACTTTGTTTGCCAATCAGCACGCGACAATACGCTGTTCAAACTATTGAACGAAATCGTGTGGACTGTCGATAAGGCGGGCATTTTTAATTTTAATTATAAATTATAAGTCAAAAAAGAACATAAGAGGCAGAGAAAACGTAAATATAAGTATTGAACTGTTTTTGTATGATATTTATGATCTATTTGAATGCCACAGCTTTGCAAGCAAACAAAATAATGCGCGCTAGCGCAGTATGATTTGTTTGCTTGCAAATCTGTGTCATTCAAATAGAAAACAGTTCAATTCTTAAATAGATGGACATAGTGTTGATCATCAAGTACGCACATGTGTGTAAAACATAGATATCTACAGACCCATATATATACATTTATACCCACAAAGCCTACATCATATTAACACACTTATAAATGGACATAGGGTTGATCATCAGGTACGCACACGTGTGTAAAACATAGATATATACAGACACATATATATACATTTATACACACAAAGCCTACATCATATTAACACACTTATAAATGGCCATAGTGTTGATAATCAGGTACGCACATGTGTGTAAAACATAGATATATACAGACACATATATATATACATTTATACACACAAAGTCTACACCATATTCATACACTTACATTTGTTGGTATGTAATTAGAGCAAACCATTTAAACATTTATACATACAAGTAAAACTTATTCAGAATAAGTAATAATTTGGATGAGACTGTCAAGCACTTACTTAAATAATTAGTCAATAGGATGTCTGTTTACAGAATGAAGCCTGCATTATTAACAGCGTCAGTTATTCATTAGCGTTGAAAGTGTCGCTTTCTTGCAATAAACTTGCCGAACCTATCCCAAACATAGCCTAACCGAAATAAGTCTCCAAACTTACCGTATCATAGACCTATCTTAACTCGATCAAGGTTACAAATGTATATTGCAAAAGAAACCAAGAACAACATAAGATCATCCCAAATTTGATTCCTTTAAAAATGTAATCGATATCATAAAAAACAGTCTCCTAATAATATCACATAAACCTTATTGTATCAACGACCAGGACCGGATCGATATAACCATTAGCCTCTTTTTTATCGCAAAAGCAGCCATATCTGATATACCTCCATTCTAACAGCTTCTATAGATTCTGAACAGTGCTGGACTCAATATTACCTCCAAGGTAATCGTAACAAAGGCCTATACTCAATAAACGGTTCTCACAAAGCCTGGAGAATGCAAATGATATTAGGCTATAAGTCGCGCCTAAAGTCTTTCTAATCATTGACAAAAAGGCGATTTTTATTACTTAAGCAACGGGTCAAGAAACTTTGCTTTAGAACTAAATCTGTGTTTTAGCATGATATCAGTTTCATAAATGCTGGCCTTGATCTACATATGCAGCTCAGAATCACATTAAACCTTATGGCAACAAAGAACCGGGTTGACTACATATTACACCCAACCTATTGTATCGTATTATACTTTGGTATTATATGTGTTAAAGGCTCGATCCTCACAGTCCATATACATGTAAATAGTGTTAGCGATACATAGAGATTTTGAAGATACATGTAATGTATATCGAATTTATAAATATATATTCTTAAAAGCTTTTTTAAAACTAACATTTAGAGAAATGAGCTTGTCATTAGTCTTAACCGAAAACTTGTAAGTATTTCGATGTCATCATATTTACATTTTTTCGCTAAAAACAATTTTTATACAAAAAGAGCAATAATTAGTCTAGATTACAATTTCAAACAATCAAAACCCTTTAGGTTTACTGAACTATTTCATTGTGATAGTGTCTGTTCATTGTGGAAAATGGATTTTAATTACGTACATAGGATATCCGTTTGATAACAACTAGTATTGACAAAGAGATGTGGTGTTTTTATTATTATTTTACACTCGAGAATTGCAATTAAGATATGTCAATATCCAAGGCTAACATGTCCGTAACTTGAAGCCTCACACGGATAAAACGTACCGAAGCTTCAATATGCACGGTAAAATGTTCTTATCTACAATACACATAAATAAAATATCCCACACAATAAACTTACATGAAAAACATACAATGTACCACACTGACAATACACAAAGAAAACAATAACCATACAAGGACTCATACATGAAACTCGTACAAGAACCATTTTGTATTATAAAGACAATTGAAAAACGGAAAATAAATAAAGATATATACAATTACGTAAGCAGACGTTGCAGAGTTGGAGAAAGCTTCTTCCTTAGGCAATGTAATAAACATATATGTACGTATATGTCGAACATGTGTTAGACAAGCTAATCACCTTATGTACTTTGACACAATACAATCCAATATAACTAAAATCAGTCTTGTTTTCAATATGACTACAAGTATAAAAGTGCATCTATGCGTACAAATTACGATCACTTCGACCTTGACGCTATGATCGCAGGAGACATTACTGGAGTAAGTACATCAGTTACGCAATATGCCTAACTTACCGTAGTACAATGTAAGAGCAAGTCTTTACACCAGCACCAGGACGTGTCATAAGTGGATCAGAGTAACATGCTCCATATAACAGACTCAGAAGAATTATCCCTGTATCCGTCACCATGTTACTTGCATCAATATAATGATTGTCTGTTGAATGAAATTAAACTTACAATGCTGTGCCATAAATGAGTGGCCACCGTCGAAGTAAAAACGACGCTAGAGGCGTTACAACGTATTCGTTATAAAACAAAACAGTTTATTTTCAAGAAACACATATCATAACATATATAACGTTAATCGTGACATTCTGCTCCGTAATCCGGAACCTGGGTACAGTGGTTGATTCTGTTATAAACTTCCGATGCTGATGTTCGGAGGCACGGTAGTCTAGTGGTAGGACGCCGGGCTCGTAACCGAAGGGTTGCGGGTTCGAGCCATGGAACGGCACTGTGTTGTATAATTGAGCACGATACTTTACTCCGCTTGTTCCAGTCTACTCAGCTGTAAATGAGTACGTGTTTGGGCAGTGCTAGAATTGTTGAATGCTAGCTGTTAGCGCCGAAATGGCAGAACCGGCTGTATGCTCCCCAAGGAGTTGAGAAAGATTGTGGCTGGTTGCAAAAGCCCTATGCACACGGATACTAATTTGTGAACTGCTTTGAGACGACCTACGATGTATAAGAAGAACCTCGAATTATTATTATTATCATTATTATTATTATGTACACAAGAAGGCGCTACACAGGACAGAAATGTCACAGTACCAGAAGCAGTCAATATTAGCAATGCACTATAATCGAATATCTGGAAGAAAAAATTGCTAAAAACATTGCACTCATCCCGGTCGACAGTTAAGAGGGTTTTAAAACGTTTTCACGAAGAAAAACGCATAGAAAATAACCCCCGAAATGGTAAGTGCAAAATAACCTCCATTACGAGTGACACCTGACTTTCACGGCTGATAAAGCACATAAGATTACGAAGTTATCCAATTTTATTGGCATCTTTTACTTAAATAAATTCAAGAGAAGTATCTGGGAGAACATTGAAGAAAAGACTCAAGAGACTTAGATTATAAAAGATATGGGGTTCAAAGCGAACTAGCATCTCAAAGAACAATCGTGAATGGTGTTTAGAATAGTGTTAGTATAGGTCCATCGGACATGGACAGTTGAAGAAAATTGGAAAAAAAGTTATTCTCACCGGACAATATAGTACTCATTCAAATATTTCAGTCATGTTTTGGGGTTGTATAAGTTTTATGGAGTGGATGTATTAATACCAGTAGACGGTTATATTAACTCAACGTCAATAGTTTAGATAACAACGGAAACACTTCCTGGATAATGCAAGAAGACAACTGCCTTGTTCATGTGTTAAGACAAACTTCCTGCTGGAAAACCGAAATGATATTGACACAATTCCTTGGCCTGCAACCTTCCATTAACTTTATAGAAAACTTATGAAGAACAGTACAAAAGTCAAATTAAAAACATTATGCGTGACATGAGGTCAAAGAATGATTTAGAAAAAGTCGATTCTTAAATCTAGAATCACCTGGACCAGACTAGAGTACAGGATTTATAACAAAAACAATAGCTAAGCGAATACAGGCAATTATCAAGGCAATGGGTTTTATTGCAAAATAATAACAAGTAAAGAACCCTTTTCGTTCTATTTTATTTAAAAGCGCAAAAGAATCGATGCCAAATTGCATGTTTGATCATGACGTTGTGTAAAAAAGCCAACTCCTTCAAAGCAACATTAACTTCAAAACTCAAACTAATACTAAGGTTTACTTTCCTCAATATAACTTTGAATAAAAGCTTGCTGACTAAATGTTATATATGTTATATATAATGTAGTAATTGAACAATAACATACACATAAGCTCATTTCTTCTCAGGTGATCCATCATTTATGTTAAATGGATATTTCAAGGTAGCACAACGTTGTTATTACAAGCATTTTCAAACATCAAATGAAATTTTCTGCATAAACAAGATTGTTTGTTTCATAATGTTTAAGCTTTATCTTCCTCGAGTTATCTTAATAGGCCTGGTTCGTGATAACTAATCTGTTATCAGTGTGTGTAACACTTGATTAGCTAATTGAAAAACATGGTTTGTATAAGATTGTTTACTGGTTTAGCTGATTTGTAATTAGTTTTGTTGCCAGATACAGGTAACGATAACACATTTCAATTATCTGCATGTTTTTAATGCCTGTGTGGTAATAGAACCATTAAATTACCTCAAGTATACCAATGTGTTTATGGAAGTAGAACCATTAAATTACCTCAAGTGTACCAATGTGTTTAAGAAACTAGAACCATTAAATTACCTCAAGTATACCAATGTGTTTATGGAAGTAGAACCATTAAATCACCTCAAGTATACCAATGTGTTTATGACACTAGAACCATTGAATTACCTCAAGTATACTTATCTTTTTATGGAAGTAGAACCATTATATTACCTCAAGTGTACCAATGTGTTTATGAAACTAGAACCATTAAATTACCTCAAGTATACCAATGTATTTATGGAAGTAGAACCATTAAATCACCTCAAGTATACCAATGTGTTTATGACACTAGAACCATTAAATTACCTCAAGTATACTTATCTTTTTATGGAAGTAGAACCATTAAATTACCTCAAGTGTACCAATGTGTTTAAGAAACTAGAACCATTAAATTACCTCAAGTATACCAATGTGTTTATGGAAGTAGAACCATTAAACTACCTCAAGTTACCTCACGTATAATAATGTGTTAATGGAAGTAGAACCATTAAATATAATAATGTGTTAATGGAAGTAGAACCATTAAATTACATCAAGTATACCAATGTGTTTATGGAAGTAGAACCATTAAACTACCTCAAGTGTACCAATGTGTTTATGAAACTAGAACCGTTAAATTACCTCACGTATAATAATGTGTTAATGGAAGTAGAACCATTAAATTTCATCAAGTATACCAATGTGTTTATGGAAGTAGAACCATTAAACTACCTCAAGTGTACCAATGTGTTTATGAAACTAGAACCATTAAATTACCTCAAGTATACCAATGTGTTTATGACACTAGAACCATTAAATTACTTCAAGTATACTAATCTTTTTATGGAAGTAGAACCATTAAATTACCTCAAGTGTACAAATGTGTTTATGAAACTAGAACCATCAAGTAACCCCAAGTATACCAATGTGTTTATGGAAGTAGAACCATTAAATAACCCCAAGTATACCAATGTGTTTATGAAACTAGAACCGGTAAATTATCTCAGGTATACTAATGTATTTATGGAAGTAGAACCATTAAATTACCGCAAGTATACCAATGTGTTTATGAAACTAGAACCGGGAAATTATCTCAAGAATACTAATGTATTTATGGAAGTAGAACCATTAAATAACCCCAAGTATACCAATGTGTTTATGAAACCAGAACCGGTAAATTATCTCAAGTATACTAATGTATTTATGGAAGTAGAACCATTAAATCACCTCAAGTATACCAATGTATTTATGAAACTAGAACCATTAAATTACCTCAATTGTACTAATCTGTTTATGGAAGTAGAACCATTAAATAACCTCAAGTATACCAATGTGTTTATGAAACTAGAACCATTAAGTAACCCCAAGTATACCAATGTGTTTATGGAAGTAGAACCATTAAATAACCTCAAGTATACGAATGTGTTTATGAAACTAGAAACATTAAGTTACCCCAAGTATACCAATGTGTTTATCGAAGTAGAACCATTAAATAACCTCGAGTATACAAATGTGTTTATGAAACTAGAAACATTAAGTTACCCCAAGTATACCAATGTGTTTATGGAAGTAGAACCATTAAATTACCTCAAGTATACCAATGTGTTTATGGAAGTAGAACCAGTAAATTACCTCAAGTATACCAAGGTGTTTATGGAAGTAGTACTATGACATTTTCGTAGGAGGTAAGAAAATATTTTACTTGTAGTTGACGAGGCGATATGCATTTATGACACATAGTAAGGAAATTACGTATATAGGAATAAATATTCCGCATGCATAACACCGATCTATCGCGACATTATTATACATACAAGATAGATTATTGAAAATAAACAATAACTATATCAGATTTTACTAGAAACAGAAACATTACAACATTTAGTATACTTAAATGTGAACACGAATGATTAATAGAACTACAGGTTTAACCTGCGATCACATCTTTAAATATATAGGGTTTAGTTCTCTGCATGTTTCTCACACAAGTAATTATGATTTGTCCGGTGGATATGTCCTACTCTGACAAAGATCTCTGTATTAACATTATTTTATATATAAGTTACTATACAAATGTTAACGTCAATGAAACTGTAGAAATAGAATTTAAGCAAAACAGTGCAGGAGTAACTTGTGACTTGTCAGGCGAGAGAAGAGCCCCAAGATGGGAGAGAGTACTAGCGGGACATAGTCAAATATAACAATAAACCTTGTGTGTTGAAACTGATGTATGTTTGTCCTTGTGTTGACACTTCCTTGTGATGAAACTGATGTGTGTTTGTCCTTGTGATGCCACTGATGTATGTTTGTCCCTGTGGGTTTACATTGATGTATGTTTGTCCTTGTGTTGACACTGATGTATGTTTGTCCTTGTGATGAAACTGATGTATGTTTGTCCTTGTGCTGACACTGATGTATGTTTGTCCTTGTGATGACACTGATGTGTGTTTGTCCTTGTGTTGACACTAATGTATGTTTGTCCTTGTGTTGACACTGATGTATGTTTGTCCTTGTGTTGACACTGATGTATGTTTGTCCTTGTGTTGACACTGATGTATGTTTGTCCTTGTGTTGACACTGATGTATGTTTGTCCTTGTGTTGACACTGATGTATGTTTGTCCTTGTGTTGACACTGATGTATGTTTGTCCTTGTGTTGACACTGATGTATGTTTGTCCTTGTGTTGACACTGATGTATGTTTGTCCTTGTGTTGACACTGATGTATGTTTGTCCTTGTGTTGACACTGATGTATGTTTGTCCTTGTGTTGACACTGATGTATGTTTGTCCTTGTGTTGACACTGATGTATGTTTGTCCTTGTGTTGACACTGATGTATGTTTGTCCTTGTGTTGACACTGATGTATGTTTGTCCTTGTGTTGACACTGATGTATGTTTGTCCTTGTGTTGACACTGATGTATGTTTGTCCTTGTGTTGACACTGATGTATGTTTGTCCTTGTGTTGACACTGATGTATGTTTGTCCTTGTGTTGACACTGATGTATGTTTGTCCTTGTGTTGACACTGATGTATGTTTGTCCTTGTGTTGACACTGATGTATGTTTGTCCTTGTGTTGACACTGATGTATGTTTGTCCTTGTGTTGACACTGATGTATGTTTGTCCTTGTGTTGACACTGATGTATGTTTGTCCTTGTGTTGACACTGATGTATGTTTGTCCTTGTGTTGACACTGATGTATGTTTGTCCTTGTGTTGACACTGATGTATGTTTGTCCTTGTGTTGACACTGATGTATGTTTGTCCTTGTGTTGACACTGATGTATGTTTGTCCTTGTGTTGACACTGATGTATGTTTGTCCTTGTGTTGACATTGATGTATGTTTGTTCTTGTGTTGACACTGATGTATGTTTGTCCTTGTGTGTTGACACTGATGTATGTTTGTCCCTGAGGGTTTACATTGATGTATATTTGCCCCTGTGTGTTGACACTGATGTATGTTTGTCCTTGTGTTGACACTGATGTATGTTTGTCCTTGTGTGTTGACACTGATGTATGTTTGTCCCTGAGGGTTTACATTGATGTATATTTGCCCCTGTGTGTTGACACTGATGTATGTTTGTCCTTGTGTTGACACTGATGTATGTTTGTCCTTGTGTGTTGACACTGATGTATGTTTGTCCCTGAGGGTTTACATTGATGTATATTTGCCCCTGTGTGTTTACATTGATGTATGTTTGTCCTTGTGTTGACACTGATGTATGTTTGTCCTTGTGTGTTGACACTGATGTATGTTTGTCCCTGAGGGTTTACATTGATGTATATTTGCCCCTGTGTGTTTACATTGATGTATGTTTGTCCTTGTGTTGACACTGATGTATGTTTGTCCTTGTGTGTTGACACTGATGTATGTTTGTCCCTGAGGGTTTACATTGATGTATATTTGCCCCTGTGTGTTTACATTGATGTATGTTTGTCCTTGTGTTGACACTGATGTATGTTTGTCCTTGTGTGTTGACACTGATGTATGTTTGTCCTTGTGTTGACATTGATGAATGTTTGTCCCTGTGGGTTTACACTGGTGTATGTTTGTCCTTGTGATGACACTGGTGTATGTTTGTCCTTGTGTTGACACTGATGTACGTTTGTCCTTGTGTGTTGACACTGATGTATGTTTGTCCCTGAGGGTTTACATTGATGTATATTTGCCCCTGTGTGTTTACATTGATGTATGTTTGTCCTTGTGTTGACACTGATGTATGTTTGTCCTTGTGTGTTGACACTGATGTATGTTTGTCCCTGAGGGTTTACATTGATGTATATTTGCCCCTGTGTGTTTACATTGATGTATGTTTGTCCTTGTGTTGACACTGATGTATGTTTGTCCTTGTGTGTTGACACTGATGTATGTTTGTCCCTGAGGGTTTACATTGATGTATATTTGCCCCTGTGTGTTTACATTGATGTATGTTTGTCCTTGTGTTGACACTGATGTATGTTTGTCCTTGTGTGTTGACACTGATGTATGTTTGTCCTTGTGTTGACATTGATGAATGTTTGTCCCTGTGGGTTTACACTGGTGTATGTTTGTCCTTGTGATGACACTGGTGTATGTTTGTCCTTGTGTGTTGACACTGATGTATGTTTGTCCTTGGGTTGACATTGATGTATGTTTGTCCCTGTGGGTTTACACTGCTGTATGTTTGTCCTTGTGATGACACTGGTGTATGTTTGTCCTTGTGTGTTGACACTGATGTATGTTTGTCCTTGTGTTGACAATGATGTATGTTTGTCCTTGTGTGTTGACACTGATGTATGTTTGTCCTTGTGTGTTGACACTGGTGTATGTTTGTCCTTGTGTTGACACCGATGTATGTTTGTCCTTGTGTGTTTACATTGATGTATGTTTGTCCTTGTGTTGACACTGGTGTATGTTTGTCCTTGTGTGTTGACACTGGTGTATGTTTGTCCTTGTGTTGACACTGATGTATGTTTGTCCTTGTGTGTTGACATTGACGTATGTTTGTCCCTGTGTGATGACGTTGATGTTTGTTTGTTGTTGTGTATTAAAGCCTGAGTATATTATTCGCTTATTTGTTGACGATATTGTAAAATGGCACATGTGTGCTACCGTTATCAGTGCGGAGAACGGATGTTAACCACGTACTGGTGTCAAACAACGGAAATGCACTGATCATGCGGACTGTTTACGGCAGATAAGTGCGAACAAATCAATCAAAACATGCCATGATACTGTCACTTTATGTTAACAGTACCAGCAGGTAAGTTAAAACTAATCAATATAAAGCGTGTTCAGAAGCTGGTATTCCTTGATACCTACTTCAGCCCGACCTAGACCAGTCCCAGTAAGAGTTTCAGCCGCTTAGAATGCTTTCCCCGTTTTCAGTTCTTGTTTAAAGTTTTGAACATTTAGTTGAACAACGTTAGCTAAATAAATTCAAAACTGTGCAATGCTGTCAATGTCTGAATGTCGTATATATGTTAAATCTTAATACTCATTGTGTATTGTTATGATTGTTAACAGGATGGTGATACCTGTTACTATTTTATATATTGTTCAGTGTAGGTACAGTTTGTATCAATAAATTATTTAGAATGTGGCCTGTTTCGAAGAGCTAGTATAATTGATAGCATTGTGTCTTACTTGACTTTACTATATAAAACGTTTCATCAACAGCTTAGGTCATTTAAGGAGTCGTAGTTGAAAAATGATATTGTAAGAAGTGGAATAGACACGCTGAAAACAAAGTTGATTTCTTACCTGTCGCACCCATGCTCCAGCAATATTTCATTTTGTACCTGTTTTACGCATGTTACAGCAAATAAGCAATGAACCAACTTAGCATATTACTCTGAAACTGTGTTGTGAATTAGACTACGTTTACTATGAAAGTGTAACAGGAGAGTGACACCTGGTCAGCTCTCGCTGCTGTCCGGGTTCTAGGATTTGAGGAGAGTTGAAGACGACTTGGCCAATCAGAACCCTTGTATTATCCATCCTGGCTGATTCAACCAATCAGCAGGCGGTTCTCTACGGAAGTAGCCATATACAAATTTTCGGATGATATACAGGTAGATCGTAACAGAGGTCATTTAGATACAACAGTAATTACCCCTGACACCACCTATTCTATACCTGAACTACTTGTATTTTCTGCACCCATTCCATAAGATAATAATATACATCACATAACAATTCAATGTACAATCTATGTTCTCCTGACATACTCTGCCACAACAATATGATCGTGGTATTAGGTTGAAAAAACGCAGTAATGTTATCTTCATCAAAAATAAAACGGAAGGAAAAGACTGTAAAGAAAAAAAACGTCCCTGCCAGTTTCAATGTCCAAAAACATTAATCGGTTGATGTATTATACCACATGAATTAATGTGGTACATATCAAGTTTGCGTCTGTAATACCTGTTTAGAAGACATGACCCAACCAGCACTGAATTACTGTGTAGATATTTTAATATTTTAAAAGACTTTTTATGTAAACATAAAAAAAAATAGCACCTGTTTAAACAGATCAATATCACAACAAGCTAAACTATGTACACATTTGAGATATATCTTAAGAGGAGTATGCATATTTTAATGATAAATTATCTTAGTTTGATGTGACACACTCTGAAACAATAACCAACAAAGACTTAACGTTATCATACGTATCAGATGGGTCGCGATAAACATGTTTCATTGTTTTATAGTCGTCACGTGACTAGCTAATCAGGTCACGATCACAAAGGGTAGAAAATCCTTTATTTGCATCGTATACACTTGTACTTCATAAATAACTCAGACCAGATTTCACGTTCGATTGGTTTTATATATACATATTAAAATTCTGACATGATAGACTGTTTGGAAATAATAGCTTCATTGATAAATATTTCAGCATATTGTTCATTGTTTGATGTGCCATAAATCATCGATAGTAGATAAGACTTATTTTCCTTCGTATTTCTAGTGAATATCATACAATGTAGCTAGGTCATAACGTCGTTTGTCCTGCTTGTGGAATATCTGTGTCGGAGGTTTGCCGTAATTTTGTAGATGGTATTGATTCTATATAAATGCTTTATCGACTGTAGTAAATAAATGATAAACTCGTAACATCACAATGGAATTTTTGACACCTTTTCCTTTTCCATTTTTGTTTGTTTTGTTTTTTACGTATTTCGGAAGATTTAGGACATGCATTCCGATATTTAGTACCACTTTGGCTTGCTATCAGCATCACCTAACTAATGTTTAAAACGGATGCCTCCTGACATTGTATTCCTATTGATCATTTGTGCTATAGAATATTCTGACTCTTCCACTGTTATGAATTCATCCCCTCTTTCCGCATTCTGTTAGTATTCTTTATAGAAAATAATTGGTCACGTCAGCAACAAAACTGCATTGACAACAACATGATTAAGCCAAATTAATTAACATATACACAACGGCTACATCCTCAGTCATCATTTACATGTTTTTCTGTCACACTTTTTGTTTTGTCCAATTTGCCTGCTGCTTCTCATGCAAAGAAAATAATACACAATCTATAGTTGCAGTCACGGCAGTTTTGTAAACGAAATTTGCATGTGGATTCTGTTAAAATATTCTGATAACCAGGCATTTGGGATAAATTTTGATGAAAACAGTTGTTCAACTAATTATCAGAGAGTCATCTCAAGGGTTAGGGTGATACAAAGGGGCAGACTTACGGTAGTACTCAGAGACGACTCAGGTTTATTATGAATAATGGATAACTTACTACTCCTTAGTCTGACTGTTGCATTTGGCAAGTCATCGCCGAATAAGTGGACTATATCACTCCTATCACCTGAGTGACGTCATACTTTACTTGATATATAATATATTCTAGATGTTAAAGCTGACTGACAATTATATTCCTGAATGATCGTTGCATACAAAAATAGTTTCAACGATCAATATTTCAGATTTCGATCGATTGTGATTAATTATTTGTTATTGTTTAATACCCAACGCACTCATAAAACAATCAAACAACGATTTTTTTCTTGGCTTTGGTGTTCTTAAATATATCTCCGAATGACTCATAATTTGTGTGACCATCACTTCCTACATATGGCTATTTCCGCCTTTCATTCATGCTTTCGACTGCTTTTGTCAATTCTGTGTTGGGCAATCCTGACATTTCCTTATTTGAATATATTGGCCACGTCTGATACTCAATCGAACTTGATATCAACATGACAAATCCACGTCGATTTCACAAGCAATCGGATAATACAAACCTGTGTCGTGACTGACATGTCTGCCTTAGTCATACTCATTGTGTCGGCACTTTTTTCTTTAAATTTCGCCTCAATTCAACCCATCAATGTTTCCTGTAAGTATAAAACCAATTACATAGGTAGCTAAACTTCTGAGTTTCATGACTCACGATGCAATAAATAAACACCGGTATGAAACAAACTACACACATAAAAGAACTGAACAATTAAATGACTCTCGCTATTATTTATTTACGCGCGTATGGAACAGTTTACACACCTAAAAGAACTGAAAACTTATATTAATATCGCTACATCTATTAACCTAATTATGATCACACACCTAAATAAACCGAAGACGAACATAACACTCTAAATCTCTAAATGATTAATTATGGTGGTATGACACAGATAACACAGTTTAATGACTACTCGAGAAACAATTGATAAAGCTAATGCCTGCTGTATGGTAGGCTATCACAGGATTACATGTAACATTGAAAAGACGATTGGCTATAAACCAAAACGCATCATCCAAAACAGTATGATCGAAAAGGCAGTAACAGTCCCGAGGAATGTTGAACTATTGACTCTGTGGTAGCCACAACAAGCACGCGTGCAGATGTATTGTAATACTTTCAGCATATGCTGGCTAGCAGCGTTCGTAATGCTACGGAAGGGTCAGCAGAAAACGAAGTGGATCAAATTAGAGTTTATGCCAATTTCCTACATACCAGTGTGCAAGATAGAAATGTGGGTAATACGAAAGAAGGTAATAATTGTTACCTGACTCGCTATATAAATGCATATTAATCAATTTCGACTGTTTCCCAGACAATTCGCCAAACTATACGATAGCTACCGTAAAACTGTTGACTGGTCACCGTGAAACTGTTGACTGGTCACGTGTTAGGTAATCGAACGCACCTATAATTACAAGCACCCCGATGGTCAAGCGTTTTTGGTACTGGATTGTTGACGGTCGTCTGTCGGTAAACATCACATTCGACATGGAACTTTTTTCTTTTTCATTGGTTAAGTAACAAAACAGTTGTTTCATGCCTTATCAGTCAACAGTCAAAACCATTATCCCTCGAAGTTGGAGCCCACCAGATGAATTGTTTCCCTCGGACTGCGGCCTCGGGAAACAGTTCATCTGGTGGGTCCCAACTTCTCGGGAAAACAGTTTTGACTGTTGACTGAAAAGGCATGATCACCAGAATTTAGCCTCGCTAGACAAATAATGTCATCTCAATAGAAACGGATATCATTATACATATTCGTGGAATATCTTAGATGCCAAAGTCGTACCGTAAACACTTAACTGAAAAGTAATTTCTGTTCATTTTAGTAACTATATCCAAGGCCCAAGGCATCATTTTAGAGCATGGGTGTATTTGTCTTGATGGACAAATTGAACAAATTGTTTGTCAGGGGAAATCAACACGTCTTCAACAGCCCGTCAAACCTGCTGATAACTAAATATTGGCAGCGAATTAGGAGGCAAGACGTGACCTGGCGAAGGGAGAGTAGAAATCGGACATTTGGATTTTGTACCACGGCCAATAGCACACAGGTGTTCCTTCTACTAATCTGTCATTAATAGAGTCAGCATTCTTTGAAGTCAGACTTCATCATGATAGTGATAAAGGAAATGCTCCCGTTTCTCATTTATAATGAGGAAAACATATATTTCTAATAGCCAGCGTATCATGAGATTGCCTCAGAAAGAATGTGAGCAGTTTATTTATATCACTTTAAGAAGAATAAATTCGTAGATCACACACAAAATGTACTTACCGTATCTGTGAAGTCGGTTTTTCCAGAGAGTATTTTAAAAAAGAAACCGGAATAATATAAGATTGATTCCCGCTTTATTATGTCAATATTCATTATTTGAATAAAATGGAATCCTTCTGGTTATAGTTCCAACATCAAAGATATGTGAACAGTGATAATTGATATCAAATGTGTCTCAAAAATGAAAGATGCGAAATTAATATCTACAGTCGAACACATTTCACTTTATGATATTGAAATGGTTGATTCTAATAACTTGGAAGTCATCATTACTTAGGTTTAAGCAGAAATAAAGGAACTATCTAAAATTATGGTTGTCGAAGCAGAGAGACGAACAGTAAACGTTTTACTATACCATTTCGCCTTTTTGTCCATTACGGGCTCATAATTGGTACATGTACTAAATTTCAAAGAATGAAACATTATGCTTGAAGTATTCTTAAACATATGTAGAGAGGAAAGAGAATTGTACATGCGTACCTATAACAACACTTTATAATGGTACATATACACAACATTTGGCTGACTCAGATAGCGTATATTTAAATTGAGAATAGATTTTACAAGCAAATTAAAGACAGTAAGACTGTCTTATAGTTAGCCATACATGTATCTGTTTGTAATTTGACCGTTATTGATTGTAGGTGCCAGCTGTGATAGGTGCCAGCTGTGAAACTATATTAATATACATGAATACATTTCTATGGAAATTGTACACTTGTTATAAAAACAGTTCGACAAAACCACAATATCTCTAAATGCAGGCAATCTAGGTCATTGTCATTCATTAAACAATTGTATATATATATATCACATTATATAACCTGGAATAATACCGCAAACTTAGAAAACTATTCTACGCCTCACTCGATCTGTTTGACAAATGATATAATGTCCGATAGGCTCTTGCTTACTACGCTCGGCAGTGCTTGAAATAGTTAAGTATTACATATTCATAAAAACAAATCATAATTGTCACAATCTCAGAAAATTAATTCCTAGGTTCCCCCCATGTTACCCAAGGGTCATCTGTTGACCCTTTGGAAATGGGTAGATTTTATAGATTATGTATAATAGGTATAAACACTTTGGGTACAATTACATGTACTAGCTTTCTGGTATTGTAAAACGACAGTTACAGTCCATTTGAAAATATTCGTACATTGTAATTTATTCCTATCTAATTTAGCATTAATAAACCCTGGACTTGAATTAATTCTGTGATTTTACCTGTACCAACAAGACGTCTTTTTTAATATATATAATTAGATATTGATCTAACACGTGATATTATTAGCTTTCTGATATTGTAAAATGACAGTTAAAGTTCATTTGAAAATATATACATGTACATTGTTACTTATATATATTCTTATCTAAAATAACATCATTTAACCGTGCATAACTTTAATTATATAATAACACAGCATTAATTCAGTGATTTTACCTGTACCAACAAGACACATCTTTTTTTAATTTGCAATTTATCTATAAATCTGACATGTTATATTATTAGCTTTCTGGTATTGTACAATGATAGTTAAAATTTATTTTAAAATGTTTAAACATTGTTATTAATTCCTCTCTAAAATATATTAATTTTACCTGTCACAACAAGAGACAAAGGGCCGGTTTCCAAAACGGCCCCTTCTCTGATTCAAATTTCCTGTTGGTGGTGCATTGCCCATGCCGTTGTGGTCACAAATCTATAAAGTATAAAGATTTAGGTCACTTGATTTGTTTTTTATGGCTCCTCAAAGTTGTACCTTTCAGAAGCTGTCTAAGTGTTGATAAAATGTGCATGTTATGTAAAATATTAATGAAAATCTAATCAAATGATGGTCACCGTAAAGAATACATTCATGGCATGATTGTGACAAAAAATCATGTTTCCATCGCGCCATTTGGCTGTTTTATGGAAGAAACAATCTCAAAAATGCCATTTTCGATGATAACATTTTAGACACAAAAACTGTGTTTTTTAGAGAATACACCCTTTTATGGGCGTTGGATGCAAACCAATTTTTATCCTATTAAACAGTACGTAATATGCTATTGATGAGAGGAAAAATCATCAAAATGTAAGTGGTGGAACATTTTCAAATGTTGGGTTGAATTAGCCTATGGTTGAATTGCCGATTTTCGACTTTCTTTAGATAATTAACAAAAAAACGAGAGTATTTGCTCGGTATGTTGAGAATATGTACACAGATATGAAAAAAAGTGAGAGAAACACTTTTTCATAAAAAAAATCCAAGATGGCTACTTCACAAGTCCCCGTGGTTGAAGACATTGGCTGACAAATAGACAGAACAACAAACAAAACGTGTTCCTTATGATTTTGGTTGGTTTTCGCATTTACGGGAGTGTTCATAGCTACGGGCGATTGTATAATACCTATATTTATAAGTTTGGTTAGTCACATGGTAACGGGGATCTTTCATATCGAGCCCCAAACATACTTTCGACATATGCACTCCGTTGCCGCATGGAAAACTATTTCAAGTTTTGTCGGAATTTCTTTACCTGTGGTTGTAATGGTCGAGGGTTTTCCAGCGTCCTGTAATACCCAAGGTAGTACAAGATACTGGAGATGTGCGCACACATTCCCATCGTTCTCTCTCCAACTGGGCACTGGCAGTAGTAGTCCTTTATTGGGGCCTCAACATCGGGTGAAACGGTGAACCGTATCCAAACGTTATATTTCGTTTGGCTTTTGTGTCGAGAATGTATTTGACATCGGAGAAGGTCTGGGGAGTGCTGGTAAAGCCACACCTCATAGTCTCCGTCATCACTTAAATGTTCGGCGATGTAACCAGGAGCCAGAGATATCTGATACGTTCCACACGTAATGGTTCTCAAGTAATCAAGATCGAGACGGGGAAACAGTACGGAAGATGCATCCATCTTGACAAACTCGGACCTTGCCCGTCTAGATAGATCCGGATCTGTCTTGACTCTCTGAGCTAAACCATTCGGTGTTGTCAAACGGTCCTTCATACGTTCAGCCATTAGCCTATCTTTGGCATCTCTCTCTGGAGATCTCTGGTAGATCGGTCCTCTAATACCATTCAGACAGGCTGTGACGGTTCGAAGCAAAGCCTCGATGACATTGATAAAGCTGTTAGACACCAATTGCGTTCGGAAGAACGTCCAGTGTTTCAGACGACCATGATAGGATTCCACAATCCACCTCGATTTGGTGATAGTTCTGTCAAGATTTGCTTGGACGTCAGAATGTTGACTTTGACCGGGTTTCAGGTATGACGGCATGCTAGCATTGAGGCCAGAGGCTTCGAGAACTGGTAGGACATCTCTAAAACCTCGGTCAACGACAACGTTGTCGTCTGGTTGTAGCCAAGTAACTAGCTTGTCCATGACTTTTTTTGTAATTGTAGCATCATTTTCGCTGCCAGTGAATGGTCCTACTGTGTCCAGAATGTAGCCATCTGGTAAGGCGATGCTCATGAATTTGAGATAGTTTCTCTTCTTCTGGCCACAGTAGGACATTCTCTGGAGCTTGTGGTCGGAGCTTTTCTGGATATAAATATAGGTGCCATCTAATATGGCAGTGGCTTTATCT
This sequence comes from Mizuhopecten yessoensis, assembly GCF_002113885.1. Taxonomy (NCBI): domain Eukaryota; kingdom Metazoa; phylum Mollusca; class Bivalvia; order Pectinida; family Pectinidae; genus Mizuhopecten; species Mizuhopecten yessoensis. Next base: position 57,957 of record NW_018404940.1, on the reverse strand, counting down.
CCAAAAAATGCTTCTGAAAAGACAGTATTGTGCCCGAGCAACTGTTCTCTTGTCAAGTGATCCGGACCTAGAAATTGTGGGACTATCGATGTGTCTAATGCCTGTACTATGGAGTGGAAAGTTTTGGACACACTTGACTTGGAAATTCCAAAAAGAGAAGAACACTGACTCCAGGAAATGTCGGTTTTCAGTTTTACCCAGAACAGTAATAGAGCATCGTGTGTAGTCTTGGTATATATACCAGATGAAAGATATGGGGAACAGTGCGAGTGGATTTCGAGGAACTGATCTTTGGACCAACCTGTCCAGGCCATGCATGCCGAGTCATCAAGAGAAGAAAAGCTTATTGTAAACGCAGACTGGTTCTGTGAAAGGACGTGCGACACCTCTAGGAGGTCATTAATGATTTCGGACGATTTTGATGGTAACTGAGATTCCAAGGAACCTCTACCATCAAGGACAACCTCTGTAGACGGATCTAAGTCGTTACCAATAAGGTGAATGGAGCAGACGCGGGATGAGGTGGGACACCACAGTTTGTGTGAATAGATCAGGTGATGTCTTGCACGTTTTGGTAAGACTGATGATTTTGTTCCATTTCTTGCAAAGGTAACAAGACAGAGACAGCATTTTTTGTGTGAAGATGATCCATTCAAAAGATCATGAAGGGTCAGCAACGGCAGGATATGGGACGGGGAGTCGTCTTCTTCCTCTATTTCCTGGTTCTGCTCGGGTTCAGGTTCAGGCTGATTTTTGTTCCGAAGATACTTCATGTAGCACTTCTGGCAAATAAGTGCTTGTTCCTTTGCTGACATCAATCCTTGTTGCACCAGCGTATCTAGGAGCCATTTATATTGTGGACTATTTACATTGCGTGCACTTCTGTTCTTATTGCCACTACGTTTCTTGAAGTATACTTGACACCCTTCTCCAACACATTTACCCTCCATCTTGAAACAATAACGATTGGTTTATGAAGCGTCGATAAAGTAACAAAATAGCAAGCCACCGATGATTGCTGTAAACAGCTAATACTTAGTAGTTTGGTACAATTATGCGAAAATGTGTGATAAATAACGAACAACTAATTACACAAAATAACAAGACAATATAATAAATCACATTCAATACCTCCAAGAAGCGCAGAATTGATTGATTACTTAGAACAAAATAAAGTATTTCATATGGATAATCTATCTATTCGATGTGGCGTGGTCGGCAGGCACAAAGAAAGTGAGACAAGTCAGGGTCCCAACCCTGACAGAGCCACAACGCTTTGGAGATGGGACAATAAAACAAGGAAAGTGAGACAAGAATAGCTAGCGTCGAGTCAATGATTCCGTAAACGTATAGACAAAGACAAGAAGATACGGATAAATGTACAAGGCCACACGATCAGAAAATTCAGAAGAGGACAACTTGAGATAGAACAGTATTCATGTATCAGGGTGTCCTCAGTGTAAATCTTTATATCGATACTGTTTATTTAGTCGTTACACATCATAAAACTGTCATGAAAATATCCGCTCTGATATTCAATATAAAAGTTTGTATATAATAAGCTATATAATAGGGTTTCAGACAAGGTTGTTACTCATTTCCCCTTTTCTTTCAATTTACAACCACATTCAGGCGGCGATATGAGAACGTTCCACCACATGGAATTAGCTGATTTTTGGTACACATATGAAACAAGTAAAGCTCTATCCGATTTTCTGATGGAAATTTGCATCCAAAACTATATAACGGGAGAAAATTGCAATTTTATGGCATTTTTCTTCATAATTGTGTCTCTGCAAGTGCATTTTCATCCGAGAATTTTTTTTTTTATGTTTTATGAATAAACACGATGTTTTGGAAATATTTATCAAAAGAAATTTATACTATGTTGCGAATTACAATTTCGAGATAACCTTCTTTTATTTACGAACTTATGTCTTTGATGCTGAAATTGACAACTTTATAAAAATACATTTTCACTGAAATTATGAAATCTGGGTGTCGGAAAGGTGTAAAATTATTCTTCGGAAAAGAAAAAAACAGTAGTTGAGCTAGATAAGAAAGTATACGGGGGCAGGCTCCTATGGAGAATTAACATTACTGGAAACAGGCCCTTTGTAATATACAATAATTTATTATTGCAAACTTCCAGATAAAGCTTTTAAAGTCTCTTTTTTCTGTGACTGGTGTTGGCGATATTTCAATCACATTTAAACATTACAATTTATTTATTATTATGATGAATTCTGCAACTTTCTGCAAACTTAGGCAGGTGTGAAGATTTGATTGTATCTAAAATTTAATTATATCTCAACATTTTGCTCCACGTAATTCTGGTTCAGCATTGAGTGACAATTAAACAATTGTATCTTTTGCAAATGATTTGTTAACATTTCATTCTCATAGTTTGAAAAATTCCATGTGTTTATAATATTTAAGTATATGCTGTCAACCAATTTTAGCTCATATGGCCGGTATATATATTGGCAGAGGGGCGGGGCCCAATAGGGGAAATAAAGGGAAAAAATTAAATTAAAGGATATTAACTGAATTTGTTCTAGAGCATCTTTGGACAAAGGGGACTCACGTTTGCATAAACAGAAGGTGTTGATGTGTTGTTGTTTTTATATACTTTTGACAAACAATTGGCAATATGAAATTCTACAAACCTTCTTTCATTAGTGCCCTATAGTAATCAGTGTCTGTCTGTCTTTCAGCACTTTTGTTTACATTACATGACCCTCAAAAGGTCAGATTTTGGTAAACATTTTGTTATGACATAATGAAGTAAAGTTGGTCATAACCAACAAGAAGTCAACTTACCAAAGGTCAAGGAAATCTGGTTCAAGGTTAATCATAAGGCCAGATTATGTTTATCTTAACAAAGTTCGTCAGAATTAATTCGGGATCTGCGTATGCAATTAGTAATGATGTCCATTATTACTATGTAAATTGGAATTTTGCTCAGAAAAATACACACAAGTGTGATGGCACTATAAATGATACTGTTTGAAGCATGGTCCCACTCCAAACATAACACATTACATCTCCAGCACACACAGGCATTCACACATAGGGAGATATTAGCAAGGTGGCATAGGACAAGTAGTAAGCGCCTGATAAGGCAGCTCCTGCGAATCCCTCAATTTTGATTTATGCATTTGCTAATTGCATTGATTGTAAAATTGTATATCTATGTACTGTAAAGGTCTTTAAAGTGACTTATTCTAACTAGATAGGGCGCTTTATCAAATGTTGTATGTTATTACATATTTCACTATTTATGATAAATATTTACCAATGAACAGCAATACCGATTCAATCACATTCCAGTCTCTCTGGTCTGTGAGATTTACGTCCCTTGTCCTGCGAACACCATAATACAGTGTACAGTACCACTACGTCATGCACCTATTTCCGAATCCTTCATGTAAAGAGGAACCAACGTAACTAGTGTGCTGATATTCATATTGAACTCCCATCTCCATAGATAAGGTTCTAACTACTGTGGCGAATCGATCGCTCTGTCGGTATGTTCCTAGGCCATAAATGATCAAATTATACCGGTATGTCCAATTTCCACGTCCCTCCTTGAGAAATGCTCTGATCCGTCTTCATTACCGCCGAACACCCGTTCAATAACATAACGTGTTTGTACATATTGACCTTAGCCATCTGTTTGTCACTACGATCAATACAATTTATATTGACTCAACTTCATCTGTATTTTACTTCAAATATCAGAAAATATTTATTTATTAATTCCAAGATAAGTATCAACGGGTGTTCTGTGATTGTTGCTCTCCCAAATGGTCTAGGCTTCAGAATTTCAATTTCTTTTCTGTTGTTGGTTCGCTTAATCCCCTTGTCGGGTTTTAATTGGAGTTTTTCCGATAAGTTGACAGTATATGTGAAATTTAGATCAATGCAAAAGAAAAGAAAATCTAATAAAATAGTTTGACCTTTGAAATGGTTTATATATCTAACGTCAGCACTGATTATGTAATATTTTCAACTTACTGAAAACCACTACTTTATTAACAAATTCAGATGTTTATATTTTTTACACTTCACGCTGAAGAGTACTGACAGTTCATATGATTACAATACTTAAAATAACTTATTGCTTTTTACATTTTTATTATATTTCAAAAGTATAACGTGATGTAACATGATACATAGCTTCCTAATTAGGCATTTTCAGTATAATGTAACAACATCAATGCTAGTGCTGGTAGGTACGACGTAATGTTACAGTAACGCTACCGTGTAACGGGACCCAATTATCACCGATCACCTCTGGTCTCGACGTGTGATATTTCACTCTATGGGAATAATCGTGTGAACATCCGGACCAAATAAGATCACTTATAGAAACATCAATTACACACTTGAACTTAAGGACACTTTCGCTGTGTTGGTGATGTGAAGATCGATAGCCTGGCACTGAAGTGATCCCGCAGCACTGCCAAGTGTGTGCTGATTTCTTAAGAAACTATTTAAAAGACACCTCAGGTTTTAGCTACGTATCATCGTACTGGTTTCCGTTGTGTACAGCAGGCTGTTTGTTGTAGGATTTAATAAATTTATGAATTGTGTCATCATTTGTCAGATAAAGAAAAAATGTTTCACACTGTATTATTTCGTTTTAAACTTCCATATTTGGTTTAGAGTACTTTTTTGCTTTAATAATTGGTCACATTAATTTTGTATCTAATGAAGTGATATGGACGCGGCATATCTCTATTATCTTATTTCACCGAATCAATCATATTCTGTACACGTAGCTCATATTTGACTATATCAATACTATTTCGTACCCATTTAACCAAATATTTCCCTATTCTTTCACATTAGAGAGCTTAACTAACCTATTATTTTACTAAATAAAACAGCTCATCTCGCATAAGTTCGCATTAAATGAATCATATTTCAGAGTCAACATAACTATTTTAGTTAATGTTACAGGCTAGGCAACATGCCTGTCCGTATACTATTACACAAGGAAAAACTGCACAAGGTCGGTTTTGCCAATCCAATCGTTCTTTACGCCGTTACCTAACTATCGACATATTTGACTTGACAACCCCGTCGTACAACATCGTACTTGTATCTTGGTATCATATTCATTACAATATTCAATTCCAAAGTACGGTCGAGATATGAAACGGCGAAACTTACACTTCAGCCTCGGGATCCCGGTAGGATAGTTTCAGAGAGGAAACGTGGCATCACTGAATGCAAACCGAGTAAGATAGTATCTCTCCTGTTCTCTCGAGATTTCATCCCTACGATTTATTTTGACGCGAAAGATCTCCTTTGATTACACATGTACACCAGTTCTAATAAATATTGCAGAGGAACGCCGAGTTGCGTTGGATTAGTTTAGTTGTTCAATCAAAGAGAGTGCATGCCTCATAGTATCTATATTATTCAACGTTTGACACCTAGAAGGACCTTTATTTTGAAAAATATCTTATAAACGATTTAAATTATTTTAATTAAATGATGTTTAGCTAGTTGTGAATCATTCAAATTTAAAGAATGTTAGCTAACTGGCATCGACTACTTGCTGGTATAAGCCCATAATGTGTGATTGGATGCAGTTTCCTTATTTACTGTTTTACCTTTGGGATTAATCAATTATTTATGCTGAAATGGATATTTTTGATACTTTTCAGCTAGTTCAGACAATCTACTTCAGGTCTTTGTATTTTATACACCTTGTGATAATGGACCTTCGCTTTTATGAGTTATATATTTTACTGTACAGCCTATCAACAGCACGGTCAGTTTATTATAATGAATGGTCAGAATGGGAACACGAGAAAAAGTTAAGAATGTCTTGTGGATGAATTTTCCCTTTTAGAAATGGCTTTTCTCCAATTATCATCGCTGTTTGTGTGAGGTTAAGTCACTTTGTTTAGGTGGATCACAACACGTAAGGAACTCATAAAAATATCTTTGAGAAAAGTAACACCGATTTTAGTGTAAATATGCGGATGGAAGACCTGATGATAAAAACGTTCCTTTAGAACCTTTTCTTTTCTAGATATTTGCCATTAAAGAGTTTCCCATGCACTTGTAATTCGCTAGTGTCTCCTTTATACTTGATTGCAGAAACATTCTGTTTGGAATTCTCTCCTTGCCTCTATATATCGCACACATGTTTGCCATTCCAGAAAAACAATAAGGTTGTATTGCATATTCCTAGACAGTGCATCAAAGGCTTTTTGATATGTTACAGAGTTCCTTCGTTGTACTATAAGACGTTTTGTGTTATTGGCTGCTCTCATTCAGCCCTTTGTATTGCTTTTGCCTTGCAGATCTGTCTGCATTTCACATGTTTTCTTTTCTCATTGTATCCAACTCTGGCTCTTGTTTTCTTTGTTTTCTGAGACAGCGTGAAAGTAATATTTCATTTGAAATTATATGGATTTTCTTTTGAGTAAACTTCTAATCAAGACTACAAAATATATGAAATTTAAATTATTGAGCAAACTCTGTAGAGAAAAAAATAGTTCGTGTTAGTTATAATCAACTTTTTAATTAGTAAGCTACAGACGACTATGGAATTATGCATACATAAAGCAACATTAAGCAGTATGTTTTCCTTGTCAAACGGTCATACTCCTCTTCAATACGTTATTTTCCCCTGTTAATACGTCGTTTTCTTTGTCAGTCCGTCACTTTCCTTATCAAACTGAACCTTCGTTATCATTGTCAAATACTTATTCATTTTTCAATGTGTTAATTTTCTTGTCAAATTTCTTCTGACCTCGTGTTAGCTTCGTGGTCGATGTATAAATATTTAAAATTGAGTCTGTCCCACTTAGTGTTGTTTCTTAATAACTGTTCACGTAAATGAATTACCAAATCGGTGTTCACAGTATCTGTATCATTTTATCATACCCACTCAAATATAATAAAAGACGATTTGAATAAATTCTTATTTTCGTTGAGAAATACATATTCTCTAAGCTAATTGAATGTTCATTTATTGTATATATATCGCGACGATTTTGGGAGCAAAAATGAAAAGTAAGACTTAGAACATTAAATTCAAATTAAGTGTTTCTATTCAGTGCGAGTTTAACGACATGTTCTCCTTGTACATCAAACTAAGTTTTGATTTGTGGCTGTTTGTGGAATATTGCTTCATCGCATAAACCCAAGTCCATGGAAAAGAGGACGAACAGTAACGTACACCTTGCCCAGGAGTGTTTGTATGGCTGCTTTAATAGCGAATAAAACCATCAATGCAAACTTTAATATTGAAAAAGTTTAATAAGGTTTGTTTAAAAAAAAGGCATTTAGAAAAGAAAACTAGATTTCTTCATATCATTGGTAAGTTACTTGGGAATACCTTTCCCTCACGAGATGACACCTTGTAATGTAGGATATCCATGGTAATTTATTGAAAAATGTGCAATACTTATTAGATAGATAATAAGGCTGATAAAGCATTATGACAAAATTGGCATGTGTTCACGGATAAAGCTGTTAAACAGCGCAGTTGTAAACTGGTACATAATGGCAACTTATAGTTCACATTCAAAATTCTTTTAAACATTCATACACAAAAAAACAAGATTAAACAAAGCATGTTAATAGTCTTAAGAATTAAATAAGCACAATATTGCATGATATGAAATTATTTCACAGAAATAAACACCTGTTTGGCCAATTACGACACGGCGAAATATATGAACAGCACGCGAATAACAAAGGTAAGACAATTGTTTAAAACAAATTATCACAAACACCCGACGCAGGACGCTATTAACGAGAATTGTATCCTCATAATAATACAGTTTAGTACATCCTTGAGCAGGAGAAATCTTAACCTGTTACACAAGTATTAGTTAACGTTTGCCTCTACAGCCGATGGGAAAATAATTAAATCCCCATCGTTTGTGAAAAATATATAGTTCAGTAAGCGACTTATATAAATGTGATAAGCTGTATTGCAGACAAAATATTTTAGGGGAAAATTGGTATATGATTTGTTAAAACCTGCAAATTGCCACAGTAGGAATATATTCACAGTTTGACTATCGAGATTTGATCTCAAATAATTCTTCTCAGCTAGAAGAAGTTTTAATCTTTAATTAGTTTAATCTAGTTGTTTACTTAATATCACAAAACTGTTTGCCAGTGAATCGGAATGACACAGAAGTCTACAGGCGTCCGTTTGAGAACACCGGATAGTGTCTGACGCCAGAATGACACGGATAATATTAAAAGCGTTTATGTGATGTGAGGATTACCGTCCGGTGTAAATGTATAGTAAACCCAAAAAACTAAGTTGAAAACTAAAAATGACACAGGAAATAAAACTCGTGATATTTTGTCAATACATCTAGCTCTTCTCTTTGGGTCATCACATTTCTTGAAGAATCGGAATGAAGTTTCACTTTGCACACACTCCTGTAAAGAGAAAACAATCTATTTGAAAAAGTTATGTTTCACAATTTTAAAACATTAGATTTGACTATATTTATATTTTGAGCGTAACAGTATTTATCCAAGGCTTTGTTAATGAAATTGTAAATACAAAAATTCTAGACATCAGAACTTTTATTTCTTGTCAATTTGTGTATGGCTCGACACGTATTAATTAGAAATGAATGCTTATACTTATTTATATACTTCTGGATGCTCAGATCATCGATCATCATGGTGTTAAAAGTGTAAAACAGGTGCCCTACTAGCTTAAGATTTCAAGCGAACGCATGTGTATATGTTTTTCAGCGGAAGTTCGACTATCGTATATTCCACAATACTAACACTTACAGAACTTCCTTGGACAGCTGTTGGAGCACCATTCATTTTCTTTTTCCCTCTTAATGTCACATTTGCATATGCAAATTCGATTAAAGCTCCAAACACGAAGAACAGACAGGTTGCCATCCATACGTCGATAGCCTTTACGTATGACACACGCGGAAGCTGAGAGCGTGCACCGGCACTCTGCGTTGTCATGGTGAGCACTGTGAGGACACCCAATGAAATCCTCGCTGCTGTCGAGTCAATGTCGATCCAAAACGAGACCCACGACAGAATGACAATAAGGATGCTTGGTACGAACACTTGTATAACGTAATACCCAGTGTTCCTTCTCAACAGTACACCACCCTCCAGACAAGTGAAAATGCCAGCTGATTGAATATAAAAACGCACGTTTAACTATAAAATGTTATTGATATACATTTATACTATCACCTTTCACCGTGATCAACATGCAGCTAATTAATTACCACTCTACCATATCAACATAACATATTTTTTTTCTTATGAAACAGGTAGGTTGTTGACACATCACTGACTATTAAAACACAAGTTAAAACCTTTCTTTATCATATTCATTATCTAAAACTACCGGACAACCTCTAAATGTAAAGTTTTAACGGTACATAGGAATTAGAGGCGCACTCCCCCTTCATCTCCACAAAGTTTCGCAACTCTTTCACAAAGGTCTTAATATAATTGACGAGTCCCGAACTAAATGAAATAAATGTCTATTTGTAAGTAAACTATTATTTTCCTTGGCTTATGTATTGGGTTACTATATTTGTAATAGTTGCTTCTTTACTGAGTGTTCAGGTGGTTTCTCAATAAAGACCTGACGACATTTCTTACCTTCGCCATAGTCTTTGTCGCAGCGGTCGAAATAAGGGTCAGATTCGATGAAGAACTGAGGTAGTTCTACTTCCGTTATTTCCATAGCCTTAGTGGTATCCCAGTGGAATATCAGGTTTTCAGTCGTGTATCCGTCTGAAAAAAACAAAGTAGAGAAGGTGACGTTCCCTTAATCAATTGCAACACTCTTCTTTACAAAACTGATCATTAACACTTTTCCCAATGTACTTATTCTATATAATGATAGTGCTGACATCAGTTTATTGTATCAATAAAACAAAAATGCATAGACCAATGTAAATCACCAAGAACAGAACAAAGGTCGGTCTGAAACCTCAACGCATCTATCGGGTAGACTGGTTATGACTGGTAACATCTCGTGGTTTTATTATTTAGTACCACAACAACAAAGATGACTATTGCAAGACGGCTTTTAATCATATAAGAGGTTTATCTATATTTTACTTTTTCGACATGAATACAAGGATGGATTACTATAAAACTGTTCTATGCTAGTGTATGAAGGTTATACCCCAGAACGACTAGAAAGGACGTGTTAAAGGATTAAATGTAGGTTGCAAAATGTGTCTTTGCTTGTTTTTACCTTTTTGAAGCAGAACACAAAATTTAATTAAGTGACTGTCTTTATAGACAAAATGAAAAATCCGTATTGGATACCTTACGTTAGGCCGGATGATAACATAAATGTTCGCATGTTTAATACGAGCAGGATCTGGATGTAACACAAATGTCATTGCACATGCAAAAACTAGTGATCCTGATATTTATATGTAACCTACTCAACAGGCAATAATCATCAGAGCCCGGGTGTGTATATACAACCCTAATTGTCATAATGGATAGAACGTCAATCCGGACGTTACACACAACTCTTTTAACACGACATGATGAGAAGAGCTGGGATGGTCATACACAATGTAACATACGCCAGCATAGACTGCATCTTGATAGCTATAAACATCTGTCGCACACGTTTAAAGGAACAGAGCCAATATATTCAAGATAACCATTTGCAAAGCCAATACACATTTTTTTTAATAAGTCAGAACGAGGAATACTCAGAGTGCAGTGTGCAACAATATGTTGAATATGATTTAAAAGTAGCTATAACTTTCCGGCACTCGAGTTTGCAAAGTGATACACGTTCTCTCACATACACTGACACAGCATACAGCGTACTTACAACTTTCCATGTAAAAGGGACAGAACTGTGAGTCCAAAGGATACTTCTGTAGTTCCATGTGGCAGCTCAGGGTCATCCCAATCCTGATTTGAAACAAAACGGAAAACTCTTATTTTTTATACCTTAATAAAATACGTTCAGATCTTATTAGAACGACGAGTACAAGGTTGCACAATTTAGGAAACATGTGCAGGCGCTGTGATGTTTACTTGTCGCCGTAGAACACGATGCCGATCTTGCAATATTTATTATTTACATGTTGTAAAGTATCTGGTAAATGTGCTATAAAACACAATAGTTTCGGTATAAAAGTGTGTGTTTACCTTGCGATATAGAACTCAGTACTATTTTAAAGAAGATTTTGATATTTACCTAGCGCTGTAAAACACGGTACCATTCTGGTACAGGTGTAAAAGTGTGTATTTACCTGGCGATATAGAACCCAGTACTATTTTGGAGAAGATTTGATATTTACCTATCGCCGTAAAACACGGTACTATTCTAGTACAGGTGTAAAAGTGTGTATTTACCTGGCGATATAGAACTCAGTACTATTTTGGAGAAGATTTGATATTTACCTAGCGCTGTAAAACACGGTACCATTCTGGTACAGGTGCATAAGTTTGTTGGGAACAGTGATAGAATGGACAGCTGCCTCTTTCTCATTGGTGAAGATTGTGTCGGGGACCCAGACCTTATCTATAAGTTTCTGGTCCAGCTCGAGCCGTGTGATATCGGTCATATTGATGAATACAAGGCGAGGATCAGTCCATTTTTGTCGAAGAAAGATGTCCACAGAAAAATCCTGAAATTCATGGTGTTATAAAAAAGGTATAATGTATAAAATTCTCATACCTTTGCCAGGGAAAACTCTATCAGCTATCGGTTAGCAGAGCTCTTGAACTCAAACTCGAAACAATGTCGAATTCATGGAATGGTCTGTTGTATGTAGATGGCTTACGCTAGTATATAATGTTTGATGTTATCAAATTAGATTACAGTATTATTTCGTCTTTCAAATTGTTTTCAGTATTGGAAAGTAACAATGTTATTCATTGGCAATAATTTCTTTAAAAAGGTCTCTTTGTTCCAGTCTGTTTTCAGCCCTTGCAAACATACACAAGGTTCGCATAATAACAATAGCATAATGTCGTTTTCTAATCATACCAACGCTTCTAAAATACGTTAATCGAGAAATGTTATTTTGCTATTCACAAAACATTATTTCATTATTATTATACAAAGCCGTCATACTGAACAAACTTCAGGTTGCAAATAGAACTTTATGGTTTATTGAACCGATTTGCGGAAAACGCAATATAAAATTCTTTAGAGAATATTACGGTGAGTCTGTGTCAATGCAGGTAACACCGATAATAGCAATAACAATGGAGTGTCAAGATCTCTGTTACACATATTTTACAGATAAGACCTGACAAGATGATAAGGAAACTATAGGGCAATTATCCCAGCCGTGTGTAAGGGGTTAAATAAACCGGCTATATTTGAACCAGAGTGCAATTCGACATTTGTTTATACTTAGACCACGAACAGTAGCCAGATGAGGTTCTAGACAAATGGTACATATGAAATTGAACAGATGACCCTTCCGAGATAAAACTAGCCAGACGAGACCAATTAGATAAGAGTCTAGATGTGTGGCTTATAATAATAAATTTTGTAATAACATCGAAAAGAATTGATGATCATTGACAAGAATAAGACAAATAACAGAATTAGGCTGCTTTGAATTAGTGTTCAGCTTGTAATCGGTTGTTCACTAGATCTACTAGATAGTACTACAGCCTAACCTTCCGTAACAGGCTTAGATCAATACGGAAACAAAACTCACATATTACTATAGCCTAACTCGGCGTAACAGGCATAGATCAATACGGTAAACAAACTCACAAAGTACTACAGCCTAACTCGGCGTAACAGGCTTATATCAATACGGTAAATAAACTCACATAGTACTACAGCCTAACTCGGCGTAACAGGTTTAGATAATTACGATAAACAAACTCACATAGTACTACAGCCTAACTCGGCGTAACAGGCTTTGATCAATACGGTAACAAAACTCACATAGTACTACAGCCTAACTCGGCGTAACAGGCTTTGATCAATACGGTAACAAAACTCACATAGTACTACAGCCTAAATCGGCGTAATAGGCTTAGATCAACACGGTAACAAAACTCATATATTACGACAGCCTAACTCGGTGTAACATGCTTAGATCTATACGGTAAACAAACTCACATAGTGCTACAGCCTACCTCGGCGTAACAGGCTTAGATCAGTACGGAAACAAAATTCACATAGTACTACAGCCTTTCACGGCGTAACAGGCTTATATCAATACGGTAAATAAACTCACATAGTACTACAGCCTAACTCGGCGTAACAGGTTTAGATAATTACGATAAACAAACTCACATAGTACTACAGCCTAACTCGGCGTAACAGGCGTAGATCAATACGGTAAAACAACTTACATAGTACTACAGCCTAACTCGGCGTAACAGGTTTAGATAATTACGATAAACAAACTCACATAGTACTACAGCCTAACTCGGCGTAACAGGCGTAGATCAATACGGTAAAACAACTTACATAGTACTACAGCCTAACTCGGCGTAACAGGTTTAGATAATTACGATAAACAAACTCACATAGTACTACAGCCTAACTCGGCGTAACAGGTTTAGATAATTACGATAAACAAACTCACATAGTACTACAGCCTAACTCGGCGTAACAGGTTTAGATAATTACGATAAACAAACTCACATAGTACTACAGCCTAACTCGGCGTAACAGGTTTAGATAATTACGATAAACAAACTCACATAGTACTACAGCCTAACTCGGCGTAACAGGTTTAGATAATTACGATAAACAAACTCACATAGTACTACAGCCTAACTCGGCGTAACAGGTTTAGATAATTACGATAAACAAACTCACATAGTACTACAGCCTAACTCGGCGTAACAGGTTTAGATAATTACGATAAACAAACTCACATAGTACTACAGCCTAACTCGGCGTAACAGGCTTAGATCAACACGGTAACAAAACTCATATATTACTACAGCCTAACTCTGTGTAACATGCTTAGATCAATACGGTAAACAAACTCACATAGTCCTACAGCCTACCTCGGCGTAACAGGCTTACATCAGTACGGAAACAAAATTCACATAGTACTACAGCCTTTCACAGCGTAACAGGCTTATATCAATTCGGGCAAAACAATCACATAGAACTAAAGACTAACCCGGCGTAACAGGCTTATATCAATTCGGGCAAAACAATCACATAGAACTAAAGACTAACCCGGCGTAACAGGCTTAGATTAATTCGGTCAAAACAATGACATAGAACTACAGACTAACCCGCCGTAACAGGCTTAGATCAATATGGTAACAAAACTCACATAGTACTGCAGCCAACCTCGGCGTAACAGGCTTAGATCAATGCGGTCAAAACAATCACATAGAACTACAGCTTACCCCGGAGAAACAGGCTTAGATCAATACGAGCAAAACAATCACATAGAACTAAAGACTAACCCGGCGTAACAGGCTTATATCAAAACGGTAAAACAACTCGCATAGGACTACAGCCTAAATCGGCGTAACAGGCGTAGATCAATACGGCAAAACAACTTACATAATACTACAGCCTAACTCGGCGTAACAGACATAGATCAAAACGGTAAAACAACTCACCTAGTACTACAGCCTAACTCGACGCAACAGGCTTAGATATCAATACGGTAAATAAACTCACATAGTACTACAGCCTATCACGGCGTAACAGGCTAATATCAATAAGGTAAAACACTCACACATTACTACAGCCTAACTCGACGCAACAGGCTTAGATCAATACGGCCAAAACAATCACATAGAACTACAGCCTAACCCGGCGTAACATGCTTAGATCAATACGTTAAACAAACTCACATAGTCCTACAGCCTAACTCGGCGTAACATACTTAGATCAAAACGGTAAAACAACTCACCTAGTACTACAGCCTAACTCGACGCAACATGCTTAGATCAGGCTTACATCAGTACGGAAACAAGATTCACATAGTACTACAGCCTAACTAGGCGTAACAGGCTTAGATCATTACGGTAACAAAATTCACATAGTACTACAGCATGTCACGGAGTAACAGGCTTATATCCATACGGTAAATAAATTCACATAGTACTACATCCTTTCACGGCGTAACAGGCTTATATCAAAACGGTAATAAACTCGCATAGTACTACAGCCTTACTCGGCGTAACATGCTTAGATCAATACGGTAAAATAGTTACATAGTACTACAGCCTATCTCGGCGTAACAGACTTAGACCAAAACGGTAAAACAACTCACATAGTACTACAGCCTACCTCGGCGTAACGGGCTTACATCAGTACGGAAACAAGATTCACATAGTACTACAGCCTAACTAGGCGTAACAGGCTTAGATCATTACGGTAACAAAACTCATATATTACTACAGCCTAACTCTGTGTAACATGCTTAGATCAATACGTTAAACAAACTCGTATAGTACTACAGCCTAACTCGACGCAACAGGCTTAGATATCAATACGGTAAACAATCTCGCAGAGTACTACAGCCTTACTCGGCGTAACATGCTTAGATCAATACGTTAAACAAACTCACATAGTCCTACAGCCTTCCTCGGCGTATCAGGCTTACATCAGTACGGAAACAAGATTCACATAGTACTACAGCCTAACCCGGCGTAACATGCTTAGATCAATACGGTCAAAACAATCCCATAGAACTACAGCCTAACCCGGCGTTACAGGCTTAGATCAATACGGTCAAAACAATTACATAGAACTAAAGACTAACCCGGCGTAACAGGCTTAGATTAATTCGGTCAAAACAATGACATAGAACTACAGACTAACCCGCCGTAACAGGCTTAGATCAATATGGTAACAAAACTCACATAGTACAACAGCCTACCTCGGCATAACAGGCTTAGATCAGTACGGTAAATAAATTCACATAGTACTACATCCTTTCACGGCGTAACAGGCTTATATCAATACGGTAATTAAACACACATAGTACTACAGCCTAACTAGGCGTAACAGGCTTAGATCATTACGGTAACAAAACTCATATATTACTACAGCCTAACTCGGTGTAACATGCTTAGATCTATACGGTAAACAAACTCACATAGTACTACAGCCTAACTCGGCGTATCAGGCTTAGATCAATACGGTAAAACAGTCACATAGTACTACAGCTTAACCCGGCGTAACAGGCTTAGATCAATACGTTAAAACAGTCACATAGTACTACAGCCTAACCCGTCGTAACAGGCTTAGATCAATACGTTAAAACAGTCACATAGTACTACAGCCTAACCCGCCGTAACAGGCTTAGATCAATACGTTAAACATACTCTTATAGTACTACAGCTTATCTCGCCGTAACAGGCTTAGATCAATACGTTAAACAAACTCGTATAGTACTACAGCCTATCTCGGCGTAACAGACTTAGACCAAAACGGTAAAACAACTCACATAGTACTACAGCCTAACTCGGCGTAACAGGCTTATATCAATACGGTAAAACACTCACACATTACTACAGCCTAACTCGACGCAACATGCTTAGATCAATACGTTAAACAAACTCGTATAGTACTACAGCCTAACTCGCCGTAACAGGCTTAGATCAATACGGTAAACAAACTCGCATAGTACTACAGCCTTACTCGGCGTAACATGCTTAGATCAATACGGTAAAACAGTTACATAGTACTACAGCCTATCTCGGCGTAACAGACTTAGACCAAAACGGTAAAACAACTCACATAGTACTACAGCCTAACTCGGCATAACAGGCTTATATCAAAACGGTAATAAACTCACATAGTACTACAGCCTAACTCGGCGTAACAGGTTTAGATAATTACGATAAACAAACTCACATAGTACTACAGCCTAACTCGGCGTATCAGGCTTAGATCAATACGGTAAACAAACTCAAATAGTACTACAGCCTAACCCGGCGTAACAGGCTTAGATCAATACGGTAAAACAGTCACATAGTACTACAGCCTAACCCGGCGTACCAGGCTTAGATCAATACGGTAAAAAAAACTCACCATGGATATCTCGCGTATTGAATGTATACTGCGCACAAACAGCTGTATTGTCACATTTGTCGCTGTGTCTAAAATACAAAGTAAAATGGCATATGTCAAAAAAAGCGATATGCTGAACCATTGAAGTGTTACGCAGAATCTATTGATAAGAAAAACAAAGACTTTAACATTGAAGATATGTTCTCATTAAGCAATATGTGATGCTTGGTAGAAAGACAATTGCGAACTTCCCGATTGGCATATATTAAGGAATAACCGGGACAATCAATTTCTTCCAGTTCTTTGTGCACTATTCATGAAAGTGGATGTTTTCGATTATGCCCATTAGTATACCTCATGGTTTTGTTGTTACTTCCAGAGTTCTAGATGTGAGAAGGTGGCATTACTTGGATTTGACCTAGATTTACATGGCTGGTGTCGTCGATGAAGCGAGATACGCTTCTCCTTCCGAAATACCTGGTCTTTTTCTCATTGTAATTTTTGTCAATCAATAACATATGTTTAAACCCTACGACCTTTTTAAATGATAGTAATATTCTCGTGAAAAGAAATCAACACGTTATACGCTATATTGCACATAGTGCTTATTAATACCTGTACGCAGTGATCGATCAGTTATCATTCAAAACATGAAACATGGAGTTATACCAATCGCACCAAAAAGGTCATTCAAAATAAAGGTGAAGATATGCTTTTTATTTGGTATCCATAGGAAACATAGATACACCAGCGGTTAAAGAAAGTGTAACATTAAGAGCTTAAGTATAAAACCTGAAACCTGAAACATAGGAAAACAGAGAATATGATAACATATGTTGCGTGAAAAAAACACGTTAATTGTTTGCTTTATTTACAGTGTTTTACCAATACAACTTAATTGCAGGAGGATAACATAATAATAAACTCGACCAAATTGACAGGTTTAAGAGATCAACGATAATACAACCAAATCGTACGAGGCTGGCATGGAATGTAAAAAACAGTCCTGTTCAAATCTGTTAAAGATGTGTTCAAAGCCAGATCGTACAAAGGGCAACATTCCGGGTCAACTAGATTACGGATTAAACAGTTGTTACAGCTGTGTCGTGTTTGTTTTCTATGTCAGATCATCAGGAGACTTAAGGAAATTCCGACAGAAAATCGCATTACAAACTGTTTATGTAATGTGTAACGGAACAGCTTAGAATGAAAAATTATTATCTTAATGTAGGTACACTGTACACGAATGTTGATTACCGCTTACAATGTATATCATCTAGTCCTTACAAGAGAACAGAAGTACATAACATGTACGATAGACCAAATATATCTCGCAACATAAAGAAATTGCTACATACTGTAAAATCATAAATTTTCGTGGGACATTAAATGTTGTTTATTTCGTGGTTAACAATAATCCACGAAATTAAATCCCCACGAAAACATAAATTTGGTATGATATGGATAGGGGAAAATCAGAAATTAGCGAAATATAATGTCCTTGAAACAGGCTAGCCAATGAAAACCATGACATTTTAACCCCATGAAAATAAATGATTCTACAGTAAGTATTAAAAATGTAAATACAAAATATTAACAAAACTTGAAATTGATCAAAGCAAATTAGTCCTCTATGAATGAATATTTTCATAAATAAACTGTTTGGAGTTTATTCAAGGAAAATGGAGCGGCTACCGATATACAATGTCGGTTAGGGCGTAATTGGATTGCGTGCCTTGTAATCCCAATCTCAAATTATGACTCAGGGCTAAACAACTGAGAGTTCTACTATCTGTATCATTTGAAAGCAATACCGCTGAGAACACAAAGATAATCGAAACGAAACCTTCAGGTCATAATAACGTTCTGTTTTATCATGGAACCTACCACAAATCGATATACCTTTGAGGTCTAGTAATACACAGATTGTCATTTATCAGTCGACAATACCATACATTTA
Organism: Mizuhopecten yessoensis; assembly: GCF_002113885.1. Taxonomy (NCBI): domain Eukaryota; kingdom Metazoa; phylum Mollusca; class Bivalvia; order Pectinida; family Pectinidae; genus Mizuhopecten; species Mizuhopecten yessoensis. Next base: position 39,007 of record NW_018404940.1, on the reverse strand, counting down.
CCAAAGACAGACAGGAATTTGATACTGTCGGTCAATTAACAACTTCTGCTTGGCAGTGACTCTTTTACTCTATAATTATTTTCAAATAATAGATGATCTTTTGATAATCTCAGAATGGTTGACCTCAACATTCTTTCTAGACCTACAAAAACATTTTCAATTCAGACAATTCTACACTTGGCTGTCAACAGTTTCAGTTGGAACTTCTATTTTTCAAACTGCAGCTTAGTACATTTTGACGTGTAATATTCGTATGAACAACACATGTTCAGATGGTTCTTACTTAATAGAGCTTCATCGGTGAAGCTACACGCATGTGACACGTCGTAAAATGTACATTCATCAGAAGTTCATTAATTTCAACATATCAAAATGAAATTTCGTTAAAAAGTGTATTAAAGTCACATGAACAGCACATCTGTTATTATAATGATGATTTTAAAGATAGTTCTGTCGACGCTTGGTTAGTCGGCATATCAATATACACACATGTGACACGACGTCGATCAGACGAAGTTGAATTCAGTCAACTGTCCATAACTTTAAAGGTTTCTTGGTGAACATGTGATTTTTGGCATATAGATAGCATAGATTAGGATGTCCCGTACTCTTTCTGGCGTTTCAAAATAATTTGTGTGGCATGCTTGTTGCTTGAAGACGTCTGTTGTTGTCGGCAAAGTTCGTCGTTCATATGTTAACACTTGTTCAGTAGGGCATAGACGACCCTCCTAACGTGTTAATTATTGAAAATATTATATCGATTTTAAAGAGTACGAATCAACCATGATATAAAGAACAGGATTTTACTTGGGCAATTAGACCAGTAAGTAAATCTAGGCATTTAAATAAGCATACTCAAGGTTTCGGATAGAAGACCACTAAAATCATGCATGAGCTGATTGCAGGCTGGCCATGGGTTAAAAATGTCATTGTTTTCCGAATTTCTTTTTAGCAGCGGTTAGAAGAGAATGTCTCTGACAAAAATCAATAAAATTTGTATTTACAGAAAAATAGCAACACTTGTCTTTTGGAGATATGATATATGTGTGTCACGTCTGGTCACCCTTTGGACATAGCTCTGACGCAGCATAACGCAACATAAAACAAAGTTTGCGTTAAAAGTACATACACCTTATGGGACAACACCTAAGTGACATTTGTAGTGAATGGCTGCAAAGAGCTATACAACATAGCATGACGCGATCCATTGAATTGTCTAAATCCAAATTTGGTATGACCTCATAAATGTTAAAAAAAAATCGTTCTTTCAGTATTACATTAAATACGATTATTATGACAATTTGCTGCAGTGCAGGATACAAAATATGTTTCGCAAAATCCGACCCCCAAAAACCTGTTTGTATATGGTAAAATTGCGCACTAGCGATGTTGTAAACCGCATGACTGGAACTGCATTAATAAATCAGCGCCCAGCTTATCTATGAGTTCTAAACCAGTTATACTTATTTGTTCCCCACTGGTTCCCAATGACATATTGGGATGGCGGAGTGTAGAATGAGGTGACCTATGACTTGACCTTTGACCTTGACTTTTGAAAATGTTTGTCCGGGATATGTCTTCTATACTATTTCACATGAAGCAACCAGATTTGGTGTACGAGGACATCTTACAATGACGGAGCACAGAGTGGAAGGATTAGGTTGTCACTCTGACATATGACTACACCTTTGACCTTTACTTTGAAAATGATTGTCCGGGGCAATTCTTTTTAACTGTTTCATCTGGAGTAACCAGATTGTGTGTACAAGGACATCTTTGGATGGCGAAGTGCAGAGTACAAGAATTAGGTCACTGTGACGTATGACTTGACCTTTAATCTTCTCTTTTGAAAATGATTGTCCGGGGCATATGTTCTATACTTTTTCATCTGAAGTAACCAGATATGGTGCACAAGGACGTCTTGGGATGACGGAGTACAAAATGTAGGTCATTATGACCTCACTTTGACCTTTGCTTTGACATTTGATCTTACCCTTTTGAAAAAAATACTATTTCAACTCCGGTAACCAGATTTTATGGAAATCATTAAATCATTACCGGTGGGGGACTACGATTTGCCTTGAAATACTTTGCCTTCTTATGCAAGCATTTTTTATAATAATTGAAAACAACCATAATTTGTTTTAAATCCTAAGTACTGTATAAGAGTTATAACTTAAGTTAGAGCTTTCAAAGGTAAGATAATTTCTTATTGGCCTTTCATCTTAACCGACTGAACAAAGTAGATTCCAAGTATCTATTCCAGTATTAGAAAATATTTGTTATAACATCATCGCGTCATTTTTCATATGTGATACTGACATGTCGTCACGTCGTCGTTGGATTAATCTGTAAGATGGTGATATATATTAACCTCTCTAGATATTAAGTATAATCCGTGACAAATCGTCGTCTGCTGACATATTAAGTACGTAACATGTGGTCAGATTGTTCAGCTTCCTCCGCACAAGAGTACTACGTCTGATGGGAGCTCGTGTCATAGTAAATTTGTATTGACCGAAATTGGCTATCAATCGTAGTAATCTTATCCGGGGAATAGAGGAGATGATCGAGTCCTAGTAATTATAGACTCGCCACAATTCGTCCATTACTTTGCTGGGTCATATTTCAATCAGCACGGAAAGAACTGATTGGAATGTAGTTGTCAAAATCAGGTCACTGTCACGCTAAAAAGCTACAAACAACAAGTGGGCGAAGGTCAAGGTCAGGAGTCCTTAATACCATCACACAACTGTTCCATGGGATCAGAGAACCAAATGAATTTTTTGAAAGCAAAAAGGAGGTCACGGCGAAGTATACCGTCATGAAATAAATTTGTAATCAATATTACAACTGATATAACCATTACATACGGTCTTATCACACTTCCTGGTTGTAACTCGATCAACTCATTTTTAATAAAATGTGATTAGAGTCATACAAGCTCAATTACATTACCGTGTAAAATATATCTGTAATATCGGCCATTTTGTCGCTGTCACCCCTCCCGTTATAACCATTGTATACATGCCACGAGGGAGCAATCGATAGCCACTTACTGGCATCACGTCAGGCCGGATCAGGCCATGTCACGTATAATATCACAGCGATATTGGCCTCACGGGAACCATAAACAGTCGGCCATGGGTGTAACACTTTAATACGTCGGAAAAAATGTCGCTGTGGTGAATTGAAACACGCTACACAAATACCTTGTCAGTTACCGAAGTTTCAAGATCTGTTCAAACACTCATACGATAAATTTCGAAAATGCTCGTCGACGTGTAGGCACCTGAATTGATGATATTCGACAGCCTCTAAATTCACAAGAGGTCTCATTATCCTGACAAAGCGATCGCTAAGCCCATAGCAGAAACAATGATTTCCTGCGGAGCTTGTGTGTGCAAAAGCGCAAGCAACCCTTTCTTTTAGTTTGTTGAGATATTTTCATTATAGTAATAACATAAACTTTTTTTCTTGATTTAAGTATGTGCACATGTATTATTATATACCTATTTGCTTTTGTTCGTTGTGATCGCATATCCCATGGTGCGTCGGTTTCGTGATTATATTTGTGATTCTATCAATTCATACAGATGACATTACAGGTAGTTAAGTAAAAATGGTGTAGCCTTGAATAGTTAACGACCATACATATCACGTTAGGGTATGCATATTGAATCGGTTGTTTCAAAGAGTTTTATAAACTTGGATACGAAAGGAAAAAAAAACCTTAGCAATTTCATCTAAAGATAATTTAATAAGTAACCTCATTGGAATAGGCGAATCCTTCAATTTATTCTATTTGATCAATTCAAATCGATCAGGTAATTCAAATGTTTATACCACGCAAAACATATCAAATTCCATTGTTCCATTTTGTGACTATCGGAAACTTTCAGAAAGTATAAATGTTTAAGTATGCTCACAAGGTACAATGTATATATATTTTTTTTTTTTTTTTTTTTTTTTTTTTGTTAGTTCGCAGAGAAGGCCATGTAACAGATTGGTCAAACCAACATTTTGTTTAATGTCTTTGATTTAGTTATTATTATTATTTTACTCGCATTTCTCTACTTGCATCTCGAAATGTCCTTCTCTGAACTCAAAAACAATTTGACCCCTTGATGCAAAAGGGTGTAGGATAGGGAAATTCCACCATGTTTGTTTTTTCCAAATTGGGTAAAAACTGACGCTTTCTGGGGTTTTAAACTAAATTTTACAATCCAGAGGATTAAATTGCCCTTATGCTTCACCTTTGGGCAAGAAATAATATTTTGCTTTAATTCCAATCTCGAGAAGTAGCTCAGAAAGAATAAAAGGTGTCGCAGATTCCGCATCGCCACATCTGAATGTTCCAAATTTCGTGACGTCATGTCATTGTCTACCCATTGTAAAGTCACGCACGTAAAATGGGGTGTAGAAAAGAAAAGTCGTTCACCCATTTCTTACTCTGCATAGGTATGCCATAGATACACAGAAATGAGAGATAACAACAATTTTGAGTAGTGGAAAAACAATGCGTTGCCGTACTCACCGAGCACAAACCTCGAGGCTATCATCGAATTGTAAAACAATAATGTCTAGCACTACTTACCTTGCTCGAAATTCGGGGCTATACTCGAGTCGTACCGGGAGGTATTGAGGAGATGATTGAGGACATCTTGTCTGGAAAAAATGGTAAAGAACATCTATGAATGGTATTTGTCATAAAAGATTAGATTTACCCGCTGGATATTTACCCTAAACTTACAACTTAAAAGCCATTTTGTCAAATGTTTTGTAACCTTTACGTTAGGTTTTCGTCTTAATCAAACGCACTTCTCTGTAAAGGTCTTATCAGATTGGTTTCTTGTTTTTAATACATGTAGAAGCATGGAAAACAATGAGCTACATAAAAATAGCAATACTAATAAGCGTGTGGTCTCAAAAGTATATATCAACCATTTCCAAACTATATGTGTTAAGTAATATCAATATTTATCGATACATTACAATATCTATGTTTCATACACAAGGCATTGCATTGTTTCTTATGGATACTGAAATACGGTTACTTGAAAAGCTGATATTTTTGTTAAACAGAAATAGTCAATGCATGTTGATATTTGCGTTACATAACGCTTCTTCGTTGATTAGCTTAGATGCCCTAATATAACTATCTAATATTCAATGGTGAGTCTAAATTCTCTAATATAATATCCCTTTGGGTGACATATTGTCAATATTATCATAATTAACAAATACCTATTTCAAATTATACCAGAAATATTTCAAGCATTGGAATGCAAACAAGGAATCTACAAGTCATTAAGTTTGCTTTTGTAGTTAAAGATAGAGAGCCAACGTATTGAATGCACTAACTTCACCTTCCAATGTTTCATGAATCAATGATCTATAATAAAGTGCAGTTATGCAATGATAAATGTAGATGAAAAAATGTTTTAAACGCAATTACCATCTGAAACATAACTATCTGTTGTTCACTATTCCGTCGAAAGATTTAATTACTTGATATTAACCCCCACAAATCAAACTAACAAAATGCATGCTTTTTAAGTCGGTACTTGCATAGCCTTTTCACAGGAGGAATTAATACGAGTAAGCGTTTGAAGTTTATTTTCACAACTTGTAACTTAAATTGCACTTATTGCTTTAAAAGATACAAGTATGTCTTTTTCAAGCTTTGAAATGTCAACATGCAGTTAAGTCATTTACTTGTGGAGGTGTCGTAGGGGTTACTAGTTTTATGAAATAAATATTTTGGCAGTTCCAGCAAAAACATATGATAACCCTTTGCATAGAAAATAAAATATTCTTTTACGTTTACAATGTTCCCTTGCTCATTGTCATATGTGAACAAAGCTGCTAAGTAATCTGTTTTTGAATGCAAGATACGCGTTTGAAATGCTGTTTGATTTGTTTTACTTAATAATTATTGTATTTCTAATATTGGTCAAATAAAACCAACAACGAAACATTTGAGAATCAAAAGCATTTGCCGATAAGCGCTTTGGTCACCACTGCTGGTCGTCCAAACCCTTTAAGAACACTGTTCATTACATACATCGCAGGATAACACTTAGAAAACTAGCAGCGCCTCCTCGCAGTAAGCCTTCTTAATACCGACCCCGTAAAAAGATATATTATTGTAAACGCAAGTGTACCTGAACAGCAATATTATTTTAATGTCCTGCAATCTTTTTTCATTGGTGTGTATACTTCATACGATAGTTTCAATGCTGCAGGGGTGAATATGGAAGAGTAAGAGTTTCGCTATATCATACAATAGGTAACGTCCTTATAATCGGATTAGTAGTAACACATTGCTCATCCTTGGCCTACAATATGCTGCACAGGTAAAGAGCTGAGGTAAGACAACGATTGGTTTTTATTGTAAAAGATGATCTTCAAACCGGAATCGCCATCCACGGTTAAGATCAGGTCGGTATATAACGGTTCTATCTAGTATCACTGATGTAAGACATTTTAATAATATGATTAAATGTCAAGATAAAAACAATTCTATTAAGAATTATCGGAACAAATTTGTTGAAGCAGGGGGCATGTTTATAAATGTATATTCACTTTACCGTGAAACTTTTTTCAGCATGAAAAGATCCCAACATAAGATGATAATATTTCAGCACATTACAAAGTAAATAATATTGAAGTATCAATTAATCTACTTCTGCATCGCAATTAAAGACCAAATATTGCTTAACAAATATTAAAATACCCCAGAAACGTTACCACCTACTATAATAATGTTAACAATTTTTAACAAATATCCCACAACCCTTACCGCTATAATAAAGCTTACAATACTTCACAAATATTGAAATATCCCATAACCCTTACCGCTATAATAAAACTATCAATGCTATGCAAATATTGGAATACCCCATAACCCTTACCGCTATGATAAAGGTATCAATGCTATGCAAATATTGGAATACCCCATAACCCTTACCGCTATGATAAAGGTATCAATGCTATGCAAATATTGGAATACCCCATAACCCTTACCGCTATAATAAAGATTGCAATGCTTTATAAATATTGGAATATCCCATAACCCTTACCGCTGTGATAAAGGTATCAATGCTTTACACATACCCCATAACCCTTACCGCTATAATATCCAATAACCCTTCACGGGTAAGTTATGTTTAAGAAATAATTAATCATACCCCACCGAAATAACACGTGTAGACCATTGTAGGAGTCAGCCAACAACAAGCCACTATCACTATGTTGACCTAGCTTAACCTATGCTTTCTCATATACATACCTAACACGTGGGAGCTTATTAGGAATCCTACATTATATACGTATGAAGCATCTAACGTCGGGACCACTTCAGAATTGTGGATTTCTTCTTCTAAGTGGACATTGAAAAGACCTAATGGGTCTACTGTCGCATTACACGACTTGGGACGTGTATGATTTATTATCTACACTTTTCAACCTTCCTTTCTGCGATGTCTCCCTTCACACCTTCGGCTGTTGCCAGGACTTAATTCTTGAACAAAACCAACAAACGTTACCTCTCATCACAACATCAGCTCAAAATTACGCCCGCTGAATCAAACCGACATCTTCTAAATTAATGCTATATTTCTCACCCTCCCAGTTCTATACCTCACGTCTGGAAGTAATTCTGCAATACTCTAGTAATCAATGTAAATGAGATATGAATGGTCCTCCAGCCGCGCAGGCTAGCAACACATCTTATACACCGAGCGAGACAAAATACGGCGAAATGCACGTGTCAATTTCAGGACCAAATCCTCTTGATTCTACAAAGCATTGCAAAAAATATCAAGTAAACGACGTTTCGAGTGAACGTTGTGACCAATATACATAACGGTATCAAAAGTAGCATGGACGTTTTTCTCGGGTAATACCCGGATAATCAAATAGATGTGCTGTCCACATACAATCCGAACGAAAACGATAAAATTAACCAAATAAAACTATGCTGAGTACGGCATGTTATACCAGAACACGTCGGTGTTCTTCAATTTTAATTTTAATTTAGCTGTGCATTATATTCATACGTTGAATGATAACACAAGGAAGCCATTTCACACCGATGATTGCTTGTGTTCCAACCAAGTACTACATGTACCAACCACATAAGTGTTTACATGGAACACTACGATACATTGGGTAATCAGACAGGATAACGATCTGTCCATTGGCGCTCTGCTCCTTTAGCACCTTGATGGTGTTACAATATACATTGTGTTAGGGTACAGACAAAGCTTTACCTCGAAGTGTGCAATACACCAATATATGCTATATAAACCAGACGGCATCATAAGATCAGCTGAACAACTACCAAGTCATACCACCAATTATTGAAACAAACTCAACAAGAAGGTGTTGGTTCCACATTACTGAAGACAGAAATCCATTTGTGTTGCACAAAAATGTTTGACCAGATGTGTAGCTTGTCTTCTGGATAAAAGACGGGAAATATACAATTTCTGCTGTATTTTCACAAAGAGGAGAAAACAGGAGAACTTTGAAAAGAATAAAACTTTGATAGTATTCTGTCACTTTTCAAATGTTTATTTCACCACGCAGACAGAAAATCAGAACCCAAATTCGCACCAAACAATGCATATATAGAGAATACATTAATCAAAACAAAGTAACAAACATGAACCGCCAGTTAACACCCCGACACCAGGTGTTCCGGAAGTGTTCCTGTTCCACGTATGGAACCAGTCATAATTTGTCTCTCATCAAAACTTAAGTGTGTAGGTCACCAACTGTCTAAGACATTCTGAACAAGTCATTCACCACTACAGATATGTTTTCTGTATGATGCCATGTAACTCGTTTATGGTTAACTGATTCCTTTTTCAAATATTAAAAGTGCAATCATATGTATGTGTGTGTGTTACGTTCCTCTTTTGTTACATCCTAATACTAGCATTTAGCTACAAAATGAAGCGTAAAACACTATCATTTCATTACAGTTCAACGTTTTGTAATGTGATCCTGTCATGTATGATGTGGAAATTGTAACACGAGTCATTAGTTATTATTCAATGGATCGGTTTAAACACGCACGTCTTCCAAATTCAATGAAGTGATGTAACGTTGAGAAGGTTTGGTTTGGTTTAACTTTGCTTAACGTCCTATCAACAGCTAAAGACGTGTCTCCGTGTGTTTAAGTGTATGTGTGCCTCTGTGTGTGTATGCAGGAGACAGAGAATGTTGGTGTGCTTCCCTCCTTGTGAAAGCGCGGATCTGATGCCGACTTTATGGTGCTATCTCACTGCAAAAACCATAACGAAGGCACCCAGCACAGCAGTCCACCGGGTCACATTATACTGACAACGGGTGAACTAGCTGTTGCCATTCCCCCAAATGCCGAACGCCCAGCAGGCAACAACAATCACAAGTTTTAAGGACTTTGGTGTGTCTCGGCCTGGGGACAGAACCCATTGCCTTCCTCACCTGGACGAACGTGAGGTGTTGCCAAGCAAGGCTCTATGGGAAAAAAAGGTAGTCAGAAGTAGAAAGAAAGATAAAGATCCAAAATATTGCAATGGGCGCAGCAGATTTATTGTGGTCGCTTATGTGTCCCAAAATGGAGGACACCAAAGCAAATCCCCAATGCTGCAGGGGGTTCCCAAATTAGTCGCCTCCTACGATACATGCAGTGGGTAACAGCAGGCGTATTCTTTTCCCGTTCCCCAACCTGCAGGGATAACGTTGAGAAGAACATCAAGGCCAGGGAACAGATAGCGAGTACTTCTTCAGCTGCAACATAACTGCTCACCCTTTTTTAGCCTCCGATAATTGTTTTGGCTGTCAAAATGTAAATAAATGCATACGATTGGTCCAAAACATCAATGTCACCACAAATACCTCCGGGAAAATGTATAGTAAAACAGGCAAAATAATGATGGTTATCTTCTGTATAGCTGGCGGTCTAGGGTGACGTAAACAACACATGATGTTTATAAGTTACATAACGACGATAATATATGTTTTACTGGAAACAGATGACACAGACATAACAGTAATTGCGTTAATTACTAGCTCTAGAATATGTACAGGTAGCGACAGGAATGATAGTCTTCAGATCTTACACCTACTAACAGATAGGCATGCTGAGAACTTATCTGATCCTACAATCTCTACCCAAAGTGACAAGAGCTCCAGACGTTCACCATATCGTACACTCCTTACAAATAGCGACACGAACACAAGCCGCTACAATCTCTTCAGGAAGAGACAGGAACGCTAGGCTCTCACTAGATTCTATCATCTCTTAAGATAGAGACAAACACACTTGATACTCACTAGACACTACACTCTTCACAATTAGTGACACAAATGTTAGTCAATAACCAAACCACAGATTTACCAGATTCCCTAATTGACGCGACACAAACTCTTCGCATACACTCAAAACATACAAGTAAGATGACATAAATTAAAATATTTTCCAGACCCTACATCTCTAAAATGCCTGTTAAGTAGAACGAAAACCTGTTATGCAATTTTTTAAGTCAACGAGAACCCAAATACTTAATAATTTAACAACTGCATTCAATAAATGTCATAATGATGTGCAAATTAACATTTGCTGAGGCTTCATGAATAACACTTCAAAATCCGATCAATATAACAGCAATACTTCACAAAAGCTTAATGGAAAAATGACCCTACTAATGTATATCTAAAGCCCCACAATAATGGAGTGCCGTATAGCCGATGTGCGTCAGAGAGTTTTTGTGAACAGGTAAACATTGGTAAAATCTAAACAAAGGTAAGTCATTGCATGATGGCTTGTTGTACAAGTCAATAGTAGCCAGACAGAATTGTATAGCTACTCTAAATACCTACTGGCATTTATCAAGCACGGGAATTTGGTAACGTAAAATGAACGTTTTATCTGAGACACATAAAGATGACACTGTTACGCCAAGACAGGTAAGATAACACTGCGACGCTGTGACAGATAAAGATAGTATTGATACATTGAGACAGACAAAAAAAGGTTCTGCTACGTACAGTGCAACAGATACAGATGGCATTGCTATGCGGAGCAACATAAATATTGCATTTCAATGAAGAAACATGTCAAAATAGCACTGCTACTCTGAGGCTGACGAAGATAGCACTGCAACTCTGAGGCTTATGAAGATGGCACTGATACACTGAGGCTGATGAAGATGGCACTGCTATTCTGAGATTGACGAAGATGGCACTGCTACTCTGAGGCTGATGAAGATGGCACTGCTGCTCTGAGGCTGATGAAGATGGCAATGCTGCTCTGAGGCTGGTGAAGATGGCACTGCTGCTCAAAGGCTGATGAAGATGGCACTACTGCTCTGAGACTGATGAAGATGACACTGCTGCTCTGAGGCTGATGAAGATGGCACTGCTATTCTAACATTGCCGAAGATAGCACTGCTACTCTGAGGCTGATGAAGATGGCACTGCTGCTCTGAGGCTGGTGAAGATAACACTGCTACTCTGAGGCTGATGAAGATGACACTACTGTTATGAGGCTGATGAAGATGGCACTGCTACTCTGAGGCTGATAAAGATGACACTGCTGCTCGGGGGCTGATGAAGATGGCACTGCTAATCTGAGGCTGATGAAGATGGAACTTCTACCCAGGGATAACAATAACTGTTACGATGTCACATAAAAGGAAGGCATTACTACAATGCAAAATGTACGCATAAAAAGTTGATGGTTGCATTTGCATAATTCAGAAGGAAAACGCGCTTATGTTTATCCGAAAAGTACGCTAATTAATTACAGCTAACGATAACGATGGCACCCAGGCAGCTCGCCTTTCAGTAAGAGGTGGTGAATTTCGTCGAGGAGTGAGGAAAAATAATCAAAACGATTCAGCTAAATGAAGAAAATCTTGTCTAAACCAGACACGATGGTTTTGTACATTCTGTTTACTCTAAACGCTTCTTCAGACACTTTGCTTCTCTAAATAAAAGTAAACAGTTTTACAGAAAACAATAGCTGTACGGTGGTACAGAATGAGTTTGGCAAAAACATCTCTCCACAGACAGACGGCCTGAGGGCATCAGGCTATAGCCGCACCATCTCTTACGTAGTTGAAATGAAAACGTTTTCATTTCGTGATTTTCCTTTTTTTAAAGTGATTCAATGCTTTAAAATCAATGTCGGGGTCCAGTTAGTGTTTACTGTATGAATTAATGATAATGTATGCTGATTTTTTTTTTATAAACTGTATCCATTCCATGAATATTGAAAATTAAACCAAAATCATTCAAACTTCTAAAATTTGAATATTTGCCTATGAATATCGCAAGCTGACGATGTAATTGATTGGTGTGGTGTGTATACCAGATAAAGTAGTAGCAATGAGGGTAGTTACAGAGCTACTGCTAAATGTCTTCAGAAACATCCATGAACATGTGGTAATTAATCATACCTGGCGATCAAAAGCTATTTACATTTAGATCTAGGCTTAATCCTAACATTGGTGATGAACAGATACTCAGAGTGGTGCAACTGAGTGATTTACTAAGGGAAGAAAAACACAGGTCTTCAACGTTGGTGATGAACAGCTATTCAGTGTGGTGCAACTGAGTGAACTACTAAGGGAAGGAGAACACAGGTCTTCAACCTTAGCTTCACGAAGTCACTTTAAACATAAAAATAACATGTAGTTTCTGCATGTCCTAGGTTGTACAGCTGTTTTCTATGACCCTGCCACCATCGGTTAGGAAGCTCTGCATGTCACACTAAAGCTAGCAGTGCCTTCATCAATCAGACCAGTTGTTTAAACATGTACACATAGACAAAAGTAAGCGGTAATTAGGTTAATGTTCTGCTAAATACTCCAGGGAGTTAGTTATTTCTAGAACCCCGTGAACCCTCATTACCCTCCTCCACTGCTTGTTCTTACCCCTTGGCTGTGGACCAATTGTACAACAGGATTAAACAAAGTAAACAAATGTGATCAGGTCACCACGAATAAGGATTTCAGTACACTGCTCTAATTATGTTTCATAATATCCATTCCGTGTACAATTTCTGAAGTGTCTGAGCCAATGATATATACTATATATATACAAAAGTATTAAAGGCTAACCTACTGGTGGTGTATATGAAGTATTTTTTGGTTATTTGGGCGTCATCTAACCGAGTGACAGGTAGCTCCAATACCAGACACATTCGTCAATAACTAGCAGTGTTTACCAAGCATTTTGTCATGATTAAGATACATATATGTAGCAGCCTTAGGCTTTCAAGCCTCGTTCTAAGATGAATACGTAAACCTTACTATAGTCTTAGATTAAAATAAATTGTAGCATTCTCTAAAAACAACAGTAATAGAAGAATACATAGGCCTGCGAAAAACTCCATGAAGCCATCATATATACTTAATGTCAGCAAATACAATGTACTTCCTTTCTACCTATATGGTACCTCTAGTTCTACTTGTACCATACCTTATTTGGGCCTCGTCATTCCGTGCTGCAGAGGTAAATAACAGTGGTAAAAGGTACACCACCACACTTACAGATGTCTTCAAACTACGAAACACCATACCGGACCACCAACGTTGTTTCAGTACAACATGATCCAACTACAGCTCACAGCCATCTTGCTCCCAGTGAGCCTAAGTGTGCCGACGAATTTAAATCTTCACATTAACCTTTATGCAAATGTTTATAAATATTTTACAATGCCAGATTATTTTCATACAATACAATGACAAATGTCATTGTGTGCCAGTTCTAACGTAACACGATAGCACATGTCCTTAGAGGCCTTTTTAATTTAAATATCTCACAAGGGATAATTGATAACTAGTACACGCTTAAACTTTACCGTTCTATATACAGTAAGAGTGGACGTGTGTGTCATCTGGTTCATTGTCAGACCTGATGGTTTCTGACACAGAGTGCTAATTATTCAACTGCAAACAAAAGATGTTTGACATTTGATTTCGATTGATCACAATGGATTTAAAAATAAAACGAAACAAAACTGAGAATTTATTGATCTGCATTGAACTGAATACAGCTGGACTATATTCAAAATGAAACATAAACAGAACTACAAAGGATTCTATACCAGTTAATCGGCATTCACAATTCTATAAATGCCTACTAAACACAATCCATGGCTTCAATGAAAGTATGAGTGGTTGAGTCGTAGGGATTGTTAAATGCCATTTTTACATTATCAAAGTAAACGGAAACTTGTTTATGGTCTTGAGTTGTAATCTTCGGTTCCTGGATGTACACGACACCTTTATGGTGTATGCATTAATAACTCAATATTCCTTCAAAACATTTATTTTATCGACAAAAATAATGGGTTTACAGTTGTATTATCTTGGGCTTTTTCACGTTATGTATAATCCATTAATCGGTACTGGGCGAGAATGATGGCTATCTGTGTGTGATAGAATGATGACAAAAATAGTAACGGCAACGTAAATAAGGTATAGTTATACAGATGGTTACACAACTGATCAGCGAAACGTGTGAAACAGTAAGTTTGGCCATAAAATACGCGTATATATCTCCTTGTATTGAATAAGTACCTACTGTAATGAAAATGCACCACTATATATGTCTTATTATATGGAGGGTTTTGTGATGGTTTTTTTATTATATACGTAATCATTTATCGTGGAATCGAATATACATGTATATATTTAACAACTATGACAGAGTGCTTCCAAGTTGTGAAAAGTATCGGTAATATGTGTCGACTTGGTTAAATACTAGCCGCTTTCTACCGACTCGGATAAGGGAGAATTGCTCATTTTCTCGTTCGGTAGAGCGTAAGACTATATATAGCTAGTAAACCAGAGGTCCCGGGTTCGACTCGAAGCGGAGGCATTGAATAAATAATTACCTCTGTTACATATGCCTTACGAGTAAAATCTGTAAAGAATTCAGCAAAAGATAAGAGAAAACCACAACTTTTTTCTGTTGAGTACACCTTTTTTTTTAAAGCAAGAAGACGGAATATGCTAATCACACGTAACGCTTGACAACAAGGCTGTGCTACCTTTATTTTTCTGATACTGTACGTGTGGTAGAATTTGTTTACAAAGTGGTTCCACGATATTTAATAGTTATTTACCATGATTATCTTACTCGAGTTTTTTCATTTTCTGATTGAAAAAAACGAAAAAGGTTGTAAGTGATTTTAGTGTATTTTTAGAAAAAAAATTCAAATGAAGTAACGAGCGTTAGATAAGCATAAAAAACTACACTCGCGATTATTGATTCGTATCACATTATATTACCTGCTAGGTAATCGCTGGTTGATCTTGATTGATGTAATATTTACATGTATGTTAATTAATACGACAGCCCCATATAACCATGTCTGCAGCTCTTCGTCCAAATGCTATTTAATAAAATTATATATTTTGAAACTGATTCATTTAAATCGATTCTAAGCATTCATTATGTCTCCTTATTATAGATTTACGCATCAATCATGTTACTTCATTGCCGAAATTTAAAGGTATCAGTCCTCAAATCACCGCTTTCCACAGAACATAATTGTAACCAAGAAATGAGCTTGGAGATTTTTAATTAACCGATATATTACTACTTATGCTTTACCAATATCTCTGCTGTTTAATTATGGCATATGGGTTGATAAGCAGTGCCAATTTTGATGGGAAAATTGTAGGTACGTAATCATCTGACGTCTCAGATTGCGCGAGTTCATAGGCGTAATGTTGGTATCCATTTGTTCAAGAGACGCCATGTAAACACATATGAGTGGTATTGTCTACCAACTAGGGCTGTACCGATACAATAGCATGACGATACTGTGGTCACGATACGATACGTATCACGATGAACTGGTCACGATACGATACGTTTCACGATAATGTGGTCACGATACGATACGTATCACGATAATGTGGTCACGATACGATACGTATCACGATACATAGTAATAAAAGAAGCAAAGAGAAAAGACATGGTGCAATTTTTTAATGGCAATCTTACAACTGGAAATAGACTTGGTCCAAAATGAGCATGACTGTTAAGGTTTCACACAATGCACGTCTTTCGATGTGCTTGTCGGGTTGGACGTTCACTCCCCATGTTGGAACCGATGAGAGTAGACTTAATTCAGAAACGACAAAATCCAGATAATATCGTTGGTGTATCGTAACCTCCCAAAAAGTATTGTGAATCGTTCCGCATTCAAAATATCGCAATATATCGTCGCACGATATATCGTTGCAGCCATATTATCAACATAATAAATCTGATATTTACACAATGCTTTACACGACAACACTTTTGGTATTAACCAATAAAAAGAGCCATTTTTATTCACTGCATTCACAGTTATTCTGGTACGGTCAAATCGGAGCACAGCCATTAAAAACGACAGGCAGACTTGTTGTTTACTATAACGTCATTATTATATGGCATCAAACATTATGCATTTGATTTGTCACCTTTTATGCCGTATGGTTTATGTACTTTAAAAAAGAATGTGTAGACAATTTAGTCGTATTTCCATTAAATACCATATATATTTCACTTAGCATGTACGGCGGATACCAATACTTAACTCAATCTTCGCAGTCATGAAGAATTGTGTTGTTAACAAAAAATATTGTCATTGTTATGCTCGAGAAATACAAATGTGCATATAGTATTCAACGGTAAAGCATTTAATATCTACTTTTCGTTAGTGATATAGTGCTAGAGAGTATTTCCTCTATATTGGTATGAAAGGTGTTCCTTTTCTGTGGTTACTAACTCTAGCATACATGAAATGTAGTTACTGTAGCATACAGGTAATAATATGGTTACTGAAGCATACATGATGTGTGCAGATACATGAAATGTGGTTACAGTGGTACAATGGTATACATGGTGTTCACTGTAAGCTGTTACTGAGGTTTCTATGGTTACTGAGGTTATTGATGTACATTATGTTTGTTTATTATGGTAAGTGTTGTATACATAATAGAAATTATCTGTTGTCACACTTGTATACCTCAGTCCACTATATGTGACTTCTATCCTTAACATGTTGTGCATGCAATATCACTCCACAAGTGTTAATGACAAGTATATAATTAATTAGGAGAATTGAAGTGTAAGCCAATCACCGGATAGTGCAGACAGTAGTAGCGTAATAGTGGTCGACTGTCGGCCATGATTCCACATCCTGCGCTAAGAAGGATGTATTACACTTTCTATAGATCAATCGTCTGCCCCTGGTCAACTCGATCTCCTCCCTCACCCGGAGATGACCAGGTCATCAGAACACTTCAATACATTTATTACTAAGTGCTCTCACTACATAACTTCGTTTTGCCTATGGTAAAGCCCTGTCCTGATGTTTCTTATACATGTTCAATAACTAGCCGTTTGAAGAGAGTCCAAAAACATTGCAGTAATTCAAATTAAACGTGGTTACCTGTGCGATAAAGAGACTGCAGTATCGGAGCTGATCGATGATGCTATACATATAGCTAAGGCTCTATGGAACAAAAGTCCCTTGGATTGGGTCCAGGGATACGGCGGCGTGCTATATCGGGCCTCTATAAATTGTACGTACAAAAAAAAAATTGTTGTACGTATAAGATGGAATGTTGTACGTACAATGTACAAGATAATAAGTTAAAGATAATTGTAAGTATCGTTTACGTACAAGATCAATTTAGTTTTACAGTAGCACTAATACGCCGCCGTACAGGGACGAAGACTCAGTTGTGTCGCGAACCGAGAACTGTAGTTTTTCTTATTTTGATCAATAGTTTCTTAACTGTATGCAAGAGGATGGAAAACAAATTACGGTACAGTTTTCCGGGAAACTTTCACTATAGTACAATTTTCGCCTTTTTCGCCCTCCGTAATGTTTTGATTTTATCAGTATATTTTGTATCATTTTATTCTATTTTCTCATCTTAATCTCTGCAAAATGTAGGTGAGTGTGTACGGAAGGTATACACTCAGCTAAGAACCCCACAACCATGGATCCACCAATGTGAAGAACACATATTAGGCACTAATAAAATGGAACAGCTCCCCAGTATTAACAGGAGCTTGACAACCTTATCAGCCGTCACGTTCACTGCAGTCGGAGACAGAACCCTCGTTATACGTTCTAAAATCCCGTACTGTGACACACGGTGGTGTTCCGGAAAGGTAGCAGCCACCTTAGGGAATTGTTTTTTTTCATTTGCTACGTGAAAGTTTAAAGCTATTGCCACATTTAAAAAGGATGTTGAAACACGTTAGCAGACGGTTTTGACTTTAAGTTTAAAGCAATGATGCTGATGCTGGGAGGATTGATACTCACGATGTTTCGCAGTGTAATTCGTACTACGTGTATGGTGGCCCTCGTTTATACAATGTATATTTAGATGTCCTATATAGATATATGTATGCTTGCATAACTCTAGGACGATTACAACACATTTACTG
The DNA here is from genome assembly GCF_002113885.1 of Mizuhopecten yessoensis. NCBI lineage: Eukaryota > Metazoa > Mollusca > Bivalvia > Pectinida > Pectinidae > Mizuhopecten > Mizuhopecten yessoensis. The sequence goes on along the minus strand of NW_018404940.1, from coordinate 20,545 downwards.
TAAAAAGTATTAAGAGTAATATTGCAAATAGGAAAAATGTAATGATGCAAAATTAGATTTATGAAAAAAACGGATGAACATCATTTATGAAACAGTTAGGGGGAAGAGGGACATATGTACGACAAATAGTTTCCAATAATGTGAATATATCTTAAACCAAATTACAGATATGCACACCTTTTTATCAATTTCTAGTTCAAAAGATATATTTTGTAAACGTTACTTATTGCCCGGCTTGTTCGGTTTAGACAAGTTCCATGGTAACTAACTTGTCTATTATAAACGGCTCTATTGGGCCCTGGTAATGTTTGGTTCAGGAAGGATTCACGCTATTAACTTTCTAGTTGTCTTTCTGTATAGATTAATGACTTAAAGGCCTTACATAAACATGTAGTATGCATTTCAGTGGCGGATCCAGAGGGTTTTTTTGGGCTTCAGGAACATATGTATTGTATTTAGAAGTAATGGTAATGTTAAGGTATCTAATCATTATGGAAGCATTATAGAAGCAATACAGTAAATTTGCAGTGGTCGTTCACAGTGTATAATGATATTTACCTTGAGAGCTGTTGCTCCGCTAGTACCTCTGGTTGGATTCTTACCAAGAGAATGACCACGATGAATAGTGTCCACTTCATATTGTCCTCCTGTATCACTAACTGATCACTTATATTGACCATTTGATCCACGTGTAAGTCCGGACAGAGGGTAGTATTGTTAGTTACATGTCAGTCGTGCATCAGTCCGACACTCACGGTGTCTGACCATAGTAAACATCGGCGTATACGTAGTAAACACTATATCAAACGGCCAGTGTCAATATTTCCCCAACACGTGCACGTCAGATTTAACACAGCGCTCACAAGTGTACCCTTCGTGCAAGATAGACAGCGGGAGTGAAACACTTAAACCATTGTTGTTATCAACACATCCACATCAAATACTGCAGGAATAACGAATCATGGTCTCCCTAATTATATGTGCACGTGCATAACATTATATCTCTGTGAAGATGATTCGTCACGTGATAGAGCTATATTTATCTCTCACTGGAGCACGTGGTGTAAACAGCTACACACGCTTACCGACCACACTGCACCGTCTTGTCAGCCACTGAAGCTAGTCGAGTCTGCCGTGTCTGGAGACAGGTTTACAGCGTATCGAATCCTCGCCTCGTGCCTCCCTAAGAGAGAGAGTGAAGTGATCAATACATTTGATACAGAGGAATAAAAAACCTCACACAATAATTACACATAGCACACAACGTCAGGGGGTACATAATTAGTCAAGTATTGCCGAGGATCATCTTAATCAATCAGATACAGGGAAAGGAACAAGGTATATACGATATGTGGCAGGTTTTTGTCTCTATGGATAAGATTGTGTTAATAAATTAAAAATAGTACATTATCGTACAATATCAGCGCTTATTTCACACGTACTATATATAATACATGGCATGTTCACAAGATCTACTGTTGATGAAAAGGGATCAGTTCAACACCATAGATCGAACAGTTTGGATAGTGAAAATTTTCATACAGCTACATTTAGGACACAATTAAATGGAGCTAGGACAATGCGTCACGCCTTAAAACCAATGTAATACTAATTCAATATGGCAACACAGCTGCTTGCTCAAACACTTTTATTCACATTATGTATGGACTACACAATTAAACACGAAAACCTCTATGAAAACAATACATTGTTTGAGGGTAATCTATTCAATTTTGATATATAAATTATTTAATTGTTCGTTTTTAGCTTTTAGTTCTTATTTGACACTCCCATGTCTATTTACAGGATAAATCAGCTTCAAGGCAACACATGTTTATCAATGTAATCAAAATAATCGTATGGATACATGTACATGTCGATCGAACATTTTAAATATCACACGATCTTAATCGTAACTGATATTCAGTTTGGTACTGTGTGAATAATAAATGCTTAGTTTGTTCTGAATACAAACAGAAGTCAGTTTTCTAATAGCTGATTCCGTTCAAAATAAATCTAACATTTATTTCGTAAACAGGTTATTGATTTTTTCTTTTTGATTAAGGGACAGGACGACAGGGGGACAGAAGACTTATTTGTACAATAATATAATTCTCTGTAGAGTACTGCTGTGTTTGGTCGTCAAATAATGTACAGTGGTGTTTTGTCCTTTGTCACAAACACGTACAGGAAGTCGTAATAGTTGTAACTATCCTCTCCTATAGACGATCGACATGCGTCCCCATACGCAGGGGGATGCTAAGTACTAGCAGAATCACATACTGTTTTAGAATGTTCCGGCGTGCTTGTTTTTCGTTTTATTAAATGGCAATGTATAACCACGGGTAGTATGTCAAAGGACGCAACGGCAGATCGAGTGGTACAGATAGATACCATTATCTCGATGTCTCATATTTGTATTATGATCAATGTGTAATAGGACCGTGTAATGGACCGGTGATCTAAGACCTAAAGGAAAATCCTCCTAACCGTAGTTAGACACTTTGTGAAATGGACGCCTGATTCATTACTATGTGCCCCTTTGTTTAGTCAATTTTTTCACCGTCCTATTAAGGTTCTCCACGACTTAGTACAGGGGTTGTCATAGACACCGTATGATATAGGGAAAGTCTCCCCAGTTGAAGCTTTAACTTATGCATTGACGGGTACTATTCGCCTAGTATTCTGGTCAAATCACAATTCAGTTTCTTTTAATAAAGAGACGGGCGTCATTACAAGCGAGTATTTAATGTATACCCATTATTATTGTTTGTTGCCGGCAAAGACAAGTGTTCTTATTTTAATTGATTTTTCACAATTCAGTTTCTTTTAATAAAGAGACGGGCGTCATTACAAGCGAGTATTTAATCTATACAGTACACATTATTATTGTTTGTTGTCGGCAAAAACAAGTGATTCTTATTTTAATTGATTTTTCCACGTTTCTGATGGTATTTATAGGATATGTTTACATTACATAATTACGGTAACATTTAAGATATAGCAGGAAATGTTCCATGCAATCGCGACAAAAACAAACATCCGGGCGGCAATTGAAAAGTTTGTCGGTGCAAAGTTTTAAAAAGATCAACCTGATAATTGAGCTTATCCGTTTAAGAAATAGCAAGTACGATTTGCACAAAACGAAAACCTAACAATTGAATTGCATTAATAACAAGTGTCAGTATATGTTCAACTTTGGGTATGAACACAAACGTTTGCCAATCTCACTTATTGCATTAACATTAAGTATGCGTCTGTAAAAAATGTCTCCTCCGTGAATTTCAAGAGATAATCAAACTACCAAATCTCCTGGGACGATTAACAGTCGGTGGATAATTTATAGAACTATCACCCTCTGCCTGACTTACAACCTCAATGTAATGGCAGTATATTTCATCTGCTTTCAACCTATACCTCTCTCTCAAGCTAACCTATTACCGGTCACAATGGCTTACCATGTACCTCTCACACTTACTCACACAATTCGTTTCATACAAGCTAATATCATGCTTCTCAGACATAAAATGTATAAATTTGATGGCAAAAAGTATATGAAAACCCTATTATGAACATAACGAATTATCTGTTTTAGGATAAATAAAAGCATTACAATTAAGACGGGACTCCACTTTGTCAATTTAACAACTTATTTTAGTTTGTAAGCATATGTACTTATTGATAAGATGCTAGGCAAAGCCCTTATACATCTTCTGGAGCACTCTCAGAAAGTCATACAAAGCGGAGCACAAAATAGGTAAATGCCCTTACAGGCCTCTTCATGTACATGTAACTTAATATGTACTGCAAAGCGCTATAGAGTGGCTTAAGCTAGCTAGATAGGGCGCTATATCAAATGCTGCATATTATTATTATGTATTACTTAACTTGTAATCGATAGCAATGCTGCGTAACACTCGTTGAACGAATATATTTCAGAACAAGTGTACGTGATTTCTGTAATCAAGATTAGACGGAAGTTCGATCCAACAGGTGAGGGACGGGAAAGTTAATCCATTAGATGCATCACTTGCTAGAAAATTATGTTCTTATTGTCTGCATTAATGTATGTCTTAAACTTCCAAATCGTCGTGGTATTTTCAATGACAATTTTACATCGCCTCACAAAAGAAAGGTTTATAAGAGCCATGTAACGACCAACACAAGCCTTACTTTCTTGATTTTTGTTTCATATACGATGTTCAAGCCTGACACATCTGGTAAAAATATGTCTCCTTCGAGACATCGATTGTCTTCGAACAAAAACTTCATTGATTGGTTACGAATGCAATACACTTTCACATACTTGACTTAAAGCGTCTGATAAAGACATGAAAAAAGCCTGGATGTGTAGACATTAGATTTGGGGAAGGCGGTAAGGTCCTTTACATTGTATTCAATGTAAGTAAAGCGGAAAAAAAACCTACTATATAATTAATGTGTGACCGATATGTATGGAGTGGGACTTGGCGACATTCCACTTTGACAAACACGAATGCGATAGCGGTGTTTATGATACATCAGAGACCTCATTTGAATGTGTCCATACCCAACCTAGGGTGTCAGGTTTGATAATTCGTGCAACTGGTTCCCCTCGAGTGTACAAGTTACAGTATACTGTCTACGTTAGCGACCTTATTATGTATATGTAGTACTGTATACTGGTGATCTATGGCAGACGGTCTAGATACATATCTACGCCCAGACGATACATTATTCTCGGAGAACGGTAGTGGAGAGCTCAAGTCGACACTCTGCTAGGGCTTCAGTGCAACACCAACTGTATGCGTCTGTAATTAAACATACTGTTCCGACGATTTTCGTCAATTTTCGCCACTTTGTACTTGAAACATATATGTTAGCATCTAAGTATTTCTGGGCTTCTCATAAATACCACCAACGAAGTGCTTTGCTTTTTAATGTAGCTACGATACTACACATTGTATCATGTATTTGTCAACACAGCGCAGAGGGATACTGTTTACTTTTTGGGCAGACAGGTTATATAACAATCTATTGTAAGTATAACATTTGGGGAAGGGGAACGGTTGGGGGCAGACTACGCTACTGTTCATTGTAGGCCTGTATAAATATTTTACATCATTTTATTGAGAATAAATATAGTTTAAACAATATTCTGGTGGAAGAAATAAATTGTCTTGTAAAATGTCTACTTTTTTTCTGTCTTACAGCAGTTGTTAAAACGTTGGAGCCACTGGTACAGTAAGGCTGTGTGGGATAATGAAACGATACACTGACTTTTAAATGTGCTTTTGTTTTCGTTACAACGCAACATCGGGTTTTGGAGTAGGTACGTTTCACATAGTTCAGTTGGACAGTATATAAGTGTTTAATTCTAATTATAAAGAACGTGTTATAGTTTCACGATATTGCCATGATACGTAAATATTGTACACATCGGTTGCTTTGATCTAACTACAAGTGTCTATGGAGATTTGTATGGAAGTGTAGGTTACACACACGTTACGTGTTTTACTCGGGAGCCTCTCCTAATTTCGGAGATGAAACGTCACAACTCAAGAGATACCTCAATACCCCATGCGTATGATACAATCCAGTGATAACGTTTCTAATAGAGTGGTGAGATGAAACGACTATACGCTGCAACATATGCATGACTTTTGACAGAGAGGGACACCCTTGTCTCTTCTATATTACGGGAGAATGCACACGGCGTGAAGGCAGCATACATCATACTCGTTTTTGCCAAGGAGATTTTTTTACGGATGTGAGCGTCAGTCAGATTTTTTCTGCAGCAACTTACACGGTGAACTGCAGCTTATAGAGGCCTTTTATCAATCTACACATATCATTGTATATTAATAAAAACCCATGGATCTTGACATAACAGTGCGTACTGTTTCAAGCTAATGATTTGGACCATAATATAATGGATGAAACTGGTGTTGCTAACAGTATGATGATACAACAGTTTAAACAAAACCAAAACTCGAACTCAAAATCGATGAAAGGGCGGAATATAAACAAAATAAAGGTTTACATCGAGACCCTTGAAAAAGTATAAGGAGCATAAAACCAGGTGTTTCGGTAAGAATCTTTTACTTAAAACTGAGGTTAACGTCGATAGTGAAAGCGAAATCATCAGACCAATTTATTAGCGTTATAACAAGTGCACAAGTTAACAAAATAATCCCCAATAGAAATCTGTATAGCTTTCAACAAGTTGCATCTTTAGAAACTTCATTATCGTTAATATATTAGTTTCATTCCCTATATTGTGAACATTATCTCCATAGTCTGAATAATTAGTTATCGTAATACAAATGTAGCAGTATGTGCAAAATATAAAGAGGATTCCTAAAGAGAGAGATAGAAAAAAACGGGCAATTGACTCAAGAAAACGCTGAAAGTAAATCTGAAAGAGTTTAAAATATTACAACTCAAATACACTAGTACGATCTTACTTTGGAAGTTTTCACGTGCGTTTTTTTTGTATCTATTCAAAATAGCATTTTGATTTCGTCAATTTTTTAGAGGATGTATAATTCATACGCAAATCAAGCAATAAAGAGATGATACAATTATAACACTAGGTTGGATCTCGACGAAGAATTCATCTGCATTTCCTGACTGCTAACTACTGTTTGACACAACCGCACTAACAGAAAATGTTTGCTATTTTTGACGGTTGATTTCGCGAGATTCCCGCAACGACGAGATTGTGCATCTTTATCGATAACCATCGTGTATCAAGTACGAAGATCCTTTGTTGTGTAGGGTCTTCAGACGAAATGGCACTGTTGCGTTTTATCTTCCGAATGCTACATCTTTGATGTCTGGAGATAGGAGATAGGCTTATCTCCGTCAAGGGAGTCAGACTTCTTTTGTACAATACGTGAGTTGCTTTCGCAGTCGACGTTGTGCCGTCATAATTATTACCACGGAGATGAGCGTCTTTCTAATGTTTGTCTCTGTTTTAACTCGATATACTCTCAGAAGACTAAATACAATATATTGACTTTGAATAACAACATGCACGCTCTTCCAAACGTTCTCTTCTTATCTGAGCTATCTTCCCTTTGGGAAAACGTTTGTCTTAAAAGCACCATTAAAGAACAAATATCGTATATATATAATATGACACAGAAAACGTGAGAAACAAGAAATAAACCAGTATGTTTGAAGCAGAATAGCATTTCACTGATATACGACTCGGCACTTTTCGTTTTCAGTCTTATTAACGAAATACTGAACGGAAGTCAAGTATTCAAGACTTTTATGTTGTATAGAGTTGTAAGGAAAATGCGTGTCTTTATTAGATGACAATTTTTTGGAACAAAAAAAATCAAGAGATCATTTTCTAGTTAAATTAACTCTAGGGGTGACGGTCATTTTAACAAATCTGGGTATGACTAAATAGATAGTATACAGCCGATACACACCTTAGTAACATGCAACAGACACCCATGTAGGTAATATATAACAAACACCCGTCTAGATGATATACAACCAAACACCTAGACAACATTACCTGTATAGTTACACTAACCCGACTAAAAACTGTATAGTAACCTGCCTAAATGTATAGAAAGGTTATCAGGACAGATTTCGAAGATCTTGCCAATCTGCTTATGTTTCTTCGTCTGCTAAATAACCGGACAACTCGGCAGTGAAGCGGCGTGAAACAACAAACAATCTGCATTAATGAGACCCGATTTTCTCTTACCCTGCATCGGAACATATCGCTGAAATCTGAGTCTTATCTTATCCATGAAGATTTTCTTAAACAAAAGTATGTTTACATTTGCTAAATCATTACCTGGGGAGAGACCATATGTAAGCTACTCGACAACATAAAAGCTAATGGGAGTCAATGGTCCTCTATGTAGGTTTCAAACGCACAGCATAAAGTACTGTAACACTGTTCTGCTTTACACAAATCAGAATGGGCTATATACGTTGATACATGACCATGATGTTTCGAACACTGTTAATCCTTCGCTTACATAGGTTATGACTTACGATTCAAAAATATAATTTTACAGAAAAAAAATTGAAATGCTTGAAAGTGACATTTAAAATCAAGGTGATGTACAAAGAGGGAAAGTGAGTGATGTATTATCTAACAACAGAAAAGTAAGATGCTATACTGGGTTTTCTACTTAAATGGAGGTATACATTTGCCTTAAAAATGTCATAGAACCGACCTGAAAGATATTAGGTTCTAGAAAGAGCGGTTTTTGCAATGCTCAGTTTGAGATTACCTTAAATAATACTAACAATAAGAAAATTAATTGTCAAACAAGAAATGTTCATGACTTTTAAGAAGACGAGACTAAATGTTTTGGATCTTGAACTTGTAAAATGTTATGCGGTTTCAACATCTGGGGCGTTTCTCGAATCATTAAAACACAGGTAAGCCACCGTATTGATTATTCAGGGGCGTCTTATTGTTTTATAAAACGATCACTGGAGTGACTACAAACATGGAGACACATCTGGTTATACTTGGTAAGTGTCCCTCTTGCACAATTATTTTCTTGTCTGGATGTTTGGGAATAAGAGTGCGTGACAAGACGTTACTATGACGTTATGAATTATCCTTACAGACAAAGGGGTCAGCATTCCGAAACAAGACTCTTTAATCTTTACTCTGATGTGCGCTCTATTAAATTGATCACCAAGGAAACTCGGAGCAAGTCAGTTGTCACAAAGACCAAATAAACTACCAACATATACACATTTGCTGAACGAGCTGCACGGCTAATGCAATATTTTCGACTACTTCAGTCTCTAAAATGTAATCAAAATTATATACGCAAGAGCTCCATGGGATTAGATGTTTTGCCATCTCTGCTTTGATCGTCAAAGCAATGCATACATCCGCCAATGAAAAAGAAAATAAGATTTATTTTAATTAAAGTTATATACTGCCTTAAACGAGCGTTTGTTTTTGAAATCTCCCTAAATAGTGGTGTTTTTTCTCTCTCTAATAACTGCAAAATAAACGTGGGGCCTGGCCTTCACATACATTTTCAACCTATTCACTCAAACGGAAATTGAAAGTCACCCCATACATCATAACATCACATATGTCTTCCATCCTCATATAAAGAGGCCACATAAGATGTAGAACAAGCACAATTATTAGCTTTGTAACGTATCTCGCCCATTAATCTGGACCAAAGGTCAGACAGAGAGATTGACAGACATGATTCTTCATTCGTTAAAGCTTGCTAGCGTTTGCAAATCAACCGATCAATTCCATAAGCACACTAATAGTCAGATTCCATGCGGATCAATGGTACTTTAAAATTAATTTCGAAATAAAGTTTTAAGCCACAAGGCTGTATTAGCAACTAAGTAACTAAAGGTCAGTTACTTTAACATTGTTTAAAACGTCAATAAACTATGATTTAGTTCAGATTCAGCGTATGCAGTATGGCTATTATGTGTGTCATTTCTGTATCCAACGTACGCGTATGCTTTCTCAGAACTATACTGACGAGGTTAACCTTTGGTTAAAACGTATTGAAATAAAAAAAAAAAACACGTTGTTCTCAGCATCTACAGTATAGAATAATTGAAACAAAAGCATTATAATGAAGTACCTATTCAAAAACTTAGATTTACGATGCAGAAGGCAAAAGGAAGTACATATTCCACTTATTTTACCGCACCATATAATAAAAGTGATTAAAATGCAAGTTCATGTCTATAGTGTTCCGAGCCACGTGTAGATTACAACGAAAAGGGGAAGGTGCCTATCAAAAATATTTACAACGTAACAACTTTACGATTTTAGACTTCAAGAGATATTTTATGCTTAAACTAGTATTTCTTGTTAACTATGACAGAATAAACAGCTAAAAGATTTATTCCAACCTCGGGACTGAAAGTTCACCAGCAGTATCGACCACCTTGTTGCGTAAAATAATCTCTGGAAATACGCAGTGAAGTATCTGACATAACTGGTGTTGTGAATCGGTTTGTAAATCATTATAGATTGCGGACTCAAGTAAAACAAATAAGTGCTATAGATTTTCCTATGATAATTGCAGTAAATTATGTCAACTATATCAATATTTTTCTTAGGGAAATAGCAATGCGAACAAGGAAAAATAAAGAAAACAAATAATTACCGTCCAAACACAAACGAACAATTGTAAACATTGCTTTATATTTACATTCTGTATGCTTAGACCCATTGACAAAAATTACATTCATAAATGCATAACACATGTGTTCATAGAATCTCAGCACGTGGAAACTGATAGTAACCTGATCACACTGCGTAGTAATACACTACAAAAACTACTCACTCGGAACGACCGGCCTAGATGCTTAATTCTTACATCTTAAAATATTATTGAACTGTGCTTTGTGAAATATCCACGTATTTACGTGTCCTGTGCTACAAATAAACATTGAATATGGAACTACATTTTGTTGTGTTATTGTTGTTGACGGTTGCTAAGATCTCTCACGATAGTGTCACATTTCCCCGCGAAAAAACCCTGTTCTCGCCACTGCGTTGCACCCGTGTATAAGCAGGAACAAACCCTGTTTATTTGTTTAATTCGTTGTTATATCGATCCACTGAAAGGATTCGTCAATGTAATTATAAGGAATGATATTTATTTTTTCAACATTTATGAGGGCATAACAACAATGGGTTTTTGGACATATTTTACATGAATCGCTAACGCGATTCATTCAATATGTCCATAAACCCATTGTTGTTATGACCTCATAAATGTTGAAAAAATAAAAATCATTCCTTAAGTAATTCATTTGAGTAGTGTTGTATATGCAATTTTTGCATTTCTAATTTTTTAGAAATTCTAATTTTGTTGATATTTCTATAAATGTACCACATGATGAGTTCATTTCAGGTACAATCAATATAAGTTTGTATTCCCTGATGATGTAAATATGTTAAACATTTTGCAACTGTCTGGTCTGGGACGAAACCAGGCTATATTGTCAAAGTGAAAATGATAAAAACAAAATGGGCACACCTCAATATTTAACCACTATGAAACCAATGGTAAATCTCATAGGAAGAGTCAACAATTGCATCGAAATATATAGAACACTCATTTTAAGCCTAGACAGTGATACATATCATGTGCACTACTTGCTACATTTCAACTGATAAAACTACTATACAGACACCGTGGACGCAGAATGCAGGTTCTAAACCCTAAGGCAATACCAATGTCTCCTAGAATCTCTATTTTCCTTGACAGACTGTTGGCATGATGGAAAAAAAATCTTCTCTTCATAATGTCTCATATATCTTGAAATGAAAAAACACGGTTAGGTTAATCTTATACATTACCACGTGTCGTCATGTTGTTACCAATGTAAGAATCTGTTATACTGTACAAAAGTAGACATTAACATTATCTATCTCTACCAGAACATCAGACAGTTCAACTTTTCTGTCTCATAATTGCCGAGAAGAACCAAATCTGGACCAGGTGAAATGTAGTACAGTTTGATGTGTAAAGTAATAATTAAACCGTTTCAAAAATTACTTAGAGGCAAAATGCTTATAGTATTTTTCTTATCCTATATTCGTGAAGATTAATCCGACCTAGTTATTCACATTCAGTAGTTATCAGGGAAACTGTTAATATGTCCTTAACACAAAATATTTCCTGCTTCTCGTTAATGCACTTGTCACAAGAGTTCAAGGGGTCAAGAAGCACATCACCATTACCATATAACATTAATTTATTTATTTATTTATTTACTTTTGATTTCCGTGAAAATTCCAAGACAGTATTTGTATTCAAGGATCCCAGGTCAAAGCTAAAAAAATACCCATGAAAATTGCTTTTACGAAATGATTATAGCTTTGATAAATTATTTCAGAAATGAACCCAACACCTTGGGGCCTTTTATGAAAAACAATAGAGATGAAATAAACAATATATATAGTCAGCAGCAGTGTTCTGATTGTTCAAAAACTAACAGGGCTAGACTGGGATTCGAACTCTGGACTTCAGATTGTTATACAGTTGCCCTAACTAAGATAACTACCTGGTCAATGCAGGTGTACTGGCCCAATTGTGCTACAGCTATATAACAAAAGAAATTAAAGGAAGGTTACGATGTGTACGAAAATCCACGGTGCAGATGTTAGCGACTCTTTCGTGTACCATTTACTTTGTAGACTTAGTTCCCTAATATATAAATATGATGAACATTACATTAGTGTCATACTGTTAATTTAGCCAAAAACATTTAAATATGGAGGCTCATCACGGCCATTTTTGCATTTTTGCCAAGAAACAGCGCCGTATTTACCTCGAAATTCCAAATTAAGAAACTTGTAAAATAGCGTCAAGAACGACGTTTTTTCCGCTTTATCGACTTTCTGACTTTTAAACGGTCGGGTAACGTGGGACAACAAGAAAATAAAACGATGCCTTAAGCTTTTTGCCATTGCAAATTGGCTTAAATACTGTTAGTTATGCAATGAAGTAATCTACCAATGGTCTGACCGTACGCCGGACCAGATACATGTAGGTGGCGCCATAAAAGTTTTGACAATTGATCTATATTAATATTTTTTTATTTAGAACAATCGTACGATATATTAAAATATGAATATTGATTAAATCGACCAGCATTATAGTGAACACTGGACTGGTGATTGAGGATCTCTGCTTACAATCTTTACACTCACGTAACACCACGAAATAAAGTACTTTATACGTATTCGATTCATTATTTTCACCTACATGTTATGATATATGTAAAAAAGTTTCCCTACATCTGAATACATCTGTTCATATTTATAGTCATCGGAGGCATACACACGGGCTTTAAAAGGCACATCCAAGTAATTAAAAACAGAAAAGGATGTAATATTCCTCTCAAATTTCATCACGCAACGTGATATTTATATCCGAATAATAATTCCCTATCAATTTAAGTAAGTATCGCATATATTAGTATGCAAACTTCCGTCGGCATTATAAATTTCTCATAAGGTTTTAAATTTCAAAACTTTAAACAAACATTCTTAAAATTCGTTATTATATGTTATTTTTATTCTCAGGTAAAAGGCAGATCGTATAACATTAATGTGTGCTACATTTCAACTGATAAAACTGCTATACAGACACCGTGGACGTAGAATGCAGGTTGTAAACCCTAAGGCAATACCAATGTCTCCTAGAATCTCTATTTTCCTTGACAGGCTGTTGGCATGATGGGAAAAAATCTTCTCTTAATAATGTCTCATATATTTTGAAATGAAAAGACACGTTTATGTTAATCTTATACATTACCACGTGTCGTCATATTGTCACCAATGTAAGAATCTGTTATACTGTACAAAAGTAGACATTAACATTTGTCTTATCTATCTCTGCCAAAACATCAGACAGATTTAACTTTTTTGTCTCTTAATTGCCGAGAAGAAGACAATCTGGACCAGTGGAAATGTAGTTCAGTTTGATGTGTAAAGTAATAATTAAACCGTTTCAATAATTACTTAGAGGCAAAATGCTTATAGTATTTTTCTAATCCTATATTCGTGAAGATTAATCCGACCTAGTTATTCACATTCAGTAGTTATCAGGGAAACTGTTAATATGTCCTTAACACAAAATATGTCCTGCTTCTCGTTAATGCACTTGTCACAAGTGTTCAAGGGGTCAAGAAGCACATCACCATTACCATATAACTCTTTTTTTATTTATTTTTTTTACTTTTGATTTCCGTGAAAATTCCAAGACAGTATTTGTTTTCAAGGATCCCAGGTCAAAGCTAAAAATACCCATGAAAATTGCTTTTACGAAATGATTATAGCTTTGATAAATTATTTCAGAAATGAACCCAACACCTTGCGGCCTTTTTATGAAAAACAATAGAGATGAAATAAACAATATATATAGTCAGCAGCAGTGTTCTGATTGTTCAAAAACTAACAGGGCTAGACTGGGATTCGAACCCTGGACTTCAGATTGTTATACAGTTGCCCTAACTAAGATAACTACCTGGTCATAGGAGGTGTACTGGCCCAATTGTGCTACAGCTATATAAAAAAGGGAAATTAAAGGGAGGTTACGGTGTATACAAAAAAAAACACAGTGCAGATGTCACCGACCCTTTCGTGAACCATTTACTTAGTGACTTAGTTCCCTTATATATAAATATGATGAACATTACATTAGTGTCATACTGTTAATTAAGCCAAAAACATTTAAATATGGAGGCTCATCATGGACATTTTTGCATTTTTGCCAAGAAACAGCGCCGTATTTACCTCAAAATTCCAAATTAAAAAACGATACCTTGAGCTTTTTGCCATAGCAAATCGGCTTAAATACTGTAGAACGGCGCCTTTTAGTTTTTTTCGACGAGATAAATCGCCATTATTGGATATAAATCATCGCTTGTTCGCTTTGTCATTGCGATAAACGGAAAATAGGAAGAAGTAACAATGACCAAGATATTTGAATATAAAACTGTTGATGAGCCCTAGGGCTTGACTGGATACACAGTGTAATGAATATTTATTATGAGTTTAAAATAAAAATGCTCTACTATAATTCTCAACCTACAACTGAGTATAAAATGGTATGAGTCACCAATAAATATAAAATAAATTGTAAATCGTGAGACTGGTTATGCAGTGAAGTAATCTACCAATGGTCTGACCGTACGCCGGACCAGTTACATGTAGGTGGCACCATAAACGTTTTGACAATTGATCTATATTAATATATTTTTTATTTAGATAAAATCGTACAAGATATTAAAATATGAATATTGATTAAATCGACCAGCATAGTGAACACTGGGCTGGTGATTGAGGATCTCTGCTTACAATCTTTACATTCACGTAACACCACGAAATAAAGTCCTTTGTCTTCAATACTGCAATAGGGATCAACCAGTGCCTTGACATTAGATCTCATTTCACCAATTGCAATTAATGAAAATGACTGCAATGCATGATTAGCATAGTGATGTAACACAGGTGTGTGTATTGCGATAGCATCCTGGCAGTATATTCTGTACTGTAATACGTATTTGATTCCTTATGTTCACCTACAGTTCTGATTTTATGATAGATATAATACACTTACCTGCGTACATCAAAGTTCCTCTACATCTGAATACATCTGTATATACTTATAGTCATCGGAGGCAAACATACGGGTTTTAAAAGGCACATCCAAGTAATTAAAAACAGAAAAGGATGTAATATTTGTCTTAAGTTTATAAGTCAACACGGAACCTGATATTTATATCCGAATAATACTTCCCTATCATTTAAAGTATCGCATATTTTAGTATGCAAACTTCCGTCAGCATTATACATTTCTCATTAGGTTTTAAATTTCAAAACGTTAAACAAACTTTCTTAAAATTCGTAATTATTTGTTATTGTATTCTCAGGTAAAAGGCAGATCGTATAACATTAATGTGTGTATACTGACCTCTCTGTCATTTTTCTCGCACTTCAAGGAAGCATTAAGTACACCGCGTCATATTCAAAATGCAAAAAGAAATTAACATACAAGCAATATTATAAAATAAAGGAAAGAAATTCAACCTAATAATGTTTCAGAATAAGTCACCGATGACTACACATTAATGCGTTGAAACAAAACGGTAAAGCAATTCACAGAGCTACCTCTTTTTAAGGACTTATTATGAAGATTTTAAATAAAAATTTGCCGAAAGCCAGGTAGCTTCATGCCAGATTTAGGGAATATGTTGACATTCCAGGCCAACACAGATGAGATTTACCACCTGTTTGAAGTTTTTGATCGGAGCCACCTAATGCTGACATATAGTAGTCATCTTGGATTTCAAAGTTGGTCGGCATGTACAAACCTATTTGTACCAATATCGGGGATTCCATGTCAATCATGTTCTCTATCTAAGTTCCTAAAGATGCATTTTCTAGAACAAGATATGCAAATGTATCATCAGATCAACATTTGCACCAATGTGAATATAAAATTTATAATCATTTTTATTATTTGTCCATCTCAAAGTAATGAGTATTTAGTTGTAGTTCCAAACAATGACTGTCCTTAATTGTATATTTTTTTCCAAATTAGAAATGGTCCTGTTTTCGTGTACATGTAACAATCGTTGTAGTTCATCATTGGTTTTTATTATTTCGCATATGCCTTTTTGTTTTGTTTTTGTTTTCTTCGGTGTTTTCTTTTTGTAACAATGTTTTATGGTTGACGTATATGAATGACAAAGAAAACGGCGATGGAATACCAATTACTGCTACACCCGCCATGTAAAACAAAGTGTCATTGAAGCGAGGACTGCAAAAGGAATAAAACTTGTCTTTGTTCTAAATCTACTTACACATCTCAACAAGCTGTCTGCATTCGACATATATCACATATTATTTTTATTCGGAGCAAGCCCGTGTATACCGAACCAATTGCATGTCCTTAGGTTTTAGAAAAGAAATTATTACAATCCACGATCGGAAAATTGAAATTGTCACGCCTAACATACACCCTAACAGTCAGCCATTTCTGTCGGTAAAGTTGGAAGTAAGCAATCCTTGTAGCACGATCCCACAGTCTCAGTGAGGATGGTATACATTATCGACGTGGACAATACAAGTCGTCTTTAAAGACGACAAACAGTCGATATAATCACTAGATCTATCAAGAAGGGAGCTCCTATTTATAACCAGTCTAACGTTAAAGCAGAAAGCCAAAGGAAATAAAGTTGTGAAGCACGATATGGTCATCATATCAAAATAAGGATTCCCAGTCGTACTAAAGGCTAGGTAAACTAGGATATTCCCTTATCTAAAATATAACAAAGAGTGTCGAAATACAGCGCTTGGTCAGGGAGTCTTTAAAATATATTAAAACGTATCTATTTTCATTTTTGAATGAAACATAATTTCCTGTAAACAAGAAGTTCCTTTCAACCGTGCCAGAATAGAGTCCATGCTTGTGAGGGTAATATTCTAAATCTTACTGATCAGGGAAGAAGGAAATTCAAGATTTAAGTTACGGTATCAGTTTCCTTATGCATACGAAATTTTTGTATTCGTTGACGTACTTTGAAAATAAAACCGGGAAACAATTTCCAGTTTAAAAATCTAGTTTCAGTTTAGAAAAAAAGTATCAATTAATTATTGAGAGATTTATACAACAATGATAGCTAATCTTACATTGAATAAAGCACTTGTTTAGTAAACCAACAAAGCATTCGTTACAATGGTTAGTTAATATACAACATAGGAGTCTATCTGACATCAGCCTGATAGCTTCGGTAATATTTCATTCTCCGTGGAGTAACGGTCTATGGCAAGCCAACTTAACATTTATTCAAGGAGCAATGTCGATCCTGTATTTCAAAAAAATAAATATAAGATATCTTATATAGCATATCAGATATCTATAAAAGATATCTTATATCGTATATAAGATATCTCATATAGTATATGAGATATCTCATATAGTATATGAGATATCTTATATAGTATATGAGATATCTTATATAATATATGAGATATCTTATATAGAAATTAAACGAGATGCTATATAAGATATCTTATATGATATATAAGATATCTCATTTAATTTTCTATATAAGATATCTTATGTAATATATAAGATATCTCATATAGCTATATAAGATATCTTATATAATTAAAGTCTCGTTACTAAATAAGATATCTTATATAGGAAAGAGATTTTAACAAAATGTCGAAAATGAAATCTCCCCGTCCGGAATATCTCGAGGATCTACGTAGGGACAGTAGGCATGTTGTAACAACACGTGTTCCTGTAGCCGCCATTATGTCTGAGTCCACTTCAAGAGTGCGGGAAATGGCAGCCTCTGCTTTGGCCGCTATAAGAGAGACAAGGCGAGCTAGGCCTAGGAAAAATACAGCATCCGTACCATCCCTCTCCGCCATTGCGCCCAATGCAATCCTGAATGTGCTCCGAATGATTCTCGAGGGAGAAATTAGTTTCTGGTTTTTAATGCCACGAAATCTCATTCTATATCAGATATCTTATATAGCAACGAGATTTCAATTATNGATATCTTATATAGCTATATGAGATATCTTATATATTATATGAGATATCTTATATAGAAAATTAAATGAGATATCTTATATAGAAAATTAAATGAGATATCTTATATCGCATATGAGATATCTCATTTAATTTTCTATATAAGATATCTCATATAAAAAATAAGATATCTCATATAGCTATATAAGATATCTTATATAATTGAAATTTCGTTGCTGATTCCCACTAGACTGGTTTTAACCTTCGACAGTTATCGCCCTTTTAACTTCCGTTTGGGTATAACATTAGTAACACACGGATAGAGAGAGTTAGACTTCACTAGTCGAGACGTCCTGATATAATTTAATGTAATATATCATTCTTCGCGCACTCCACCAATAATCAATTAATGAAATGCAGATAAATAACATCATTACAAGTCACAGACTTTCCATTGATGTCTTACCAACATGTATAAGATACCTATGAGATAACTTAACAATCAGAGATTCAGGGTTCGAGTCCCGATCTAGCCATGTTGAAGATTACATTATTAGTTATACAGGTCTTTGGCAGGGTA
>NW_018404940.1:0-144 GCF_002113885.1 Mizuhopecten yessoensis | reverse complement strand
GAGTGTAACCCTCAAGAGGAGACGACAGACCAGATTCGTTTCATTGGTGGCAGCGGTGGGATACAATTTTATTAAATTAGCCAAGTCAGACGTTAGTTGCTACCATTCAGTATGTCAACCAGTGACATTCACTTGGATGAAGAT
>NW_018404939.1:2922-3060 GCF_002113885.1 Mizuhopecten yessoensis | reverse complement strand
AAAACATTATTGAGAAACAAAACACTTTTCATTTGAAAATTACCTTCAAATGTAAATGAACTCCCTGACGTAATCCTCCGTGTTATATACACCATCTTTAAGCGAGGATTGAATTTCTGTCATTTTTCATTATATTAC
>NW_018404939.1:0-144 GCF_002113885.1 Mizuhopecten yessoensis | reverse complement strand
ATTACATCATGAAAATTGGTTTTACTTCAAAAACCTCAATTTTAAGTAAGTGTATTTATATCAGTAAGATGTAGTTTTTAACTTAAAAGAAAAATTAAGAAGAAAACATTATTGAGAAACAAAACACTTTTCATTTGAAAATTA
>NW_018404938.1:10189-10608 GCF_002113885.1 Mizuhopecten yessoensis | reverse complement strand
TTGGCTTACAGTTCTGGTTTGTATAGAAGCGGGGGTATAAGTCAGACTTTGGCTTACAATTCTGGTTTGTATAGCAGCGGGAATCTTAGTTAAGACTTTGGGTTACAGTTCTGCTTGGTATAGCAGCCGCAAGTATTAGTGAGCCTTTGGCTTACAGTTCTGGTTTGTATAGAAGCGGGGGTATAAGTCAGACTTTGGCTTACAATTCTGGTTTGTATAGCAGCGGGAATCTTAGTTAAGACTTTGGGTTGTTCTGGTTTGTATAGCAGTGGGAAGTATTATTGAACCTTTGGCTTACAGTTCTGGTTGTATAGCAGTGGGAAGTATTAATGAGCCTTTGGCTTAAAGTTCTGGTTTGTATAGCAGCGGGGGTATTAGTTAGCCTTTGGCTTACACTTCTGGTTTGTATAGCAGTGGGT
>NW_018404938.1:0-144 GCF_002113885.1 Mizuhopecten yessoensis | reverse complement strand
TGTATAGCAGCGGGGGTATTAGTTAGCCTTTGGCTTACAGTTCTTCATGGTTTAGCAGCGGGGGTATTAGTTAGCCTTTGTCTTACAGTTCTGGTTTGTATAACAGAGGGGGGTATTAATCAGCATTTGGCTTAAAGTTCTGCT
>NW_018404937.1:5026-5140 GCF_002113885.1 Mizuhopecten yessoensis | reverse complement strand
TTGCCACTTAGTCACAAAACTGTTAAGTGTTGCCACTTGGTCACAGAACTGTTAAGTGTTGCCACTTAGTCACAAAACTGTTAAGTGTTGCCACTTAGTCACAATACTACTATA
>NW_018404937.1:0-144 GCF_002113885.1 Mizuhopecten yessoensis | reverse complement strand
CTATGTGTTGCCACTTAGTCACAAAACTGTTAAGTGTTGCCACTTACCGTTAGTCACAATATTGCTATGTGTTGCCCCTTACCGGTAGTCACAATACTTCTATGTGTTGCCACTTACCGGTATTCAAAATATTGCTATGTGTTG
>NW_018404936.1:1665-1778 GCF_002113885.1 Mizuhopecten yessoensis | reverse complement strand
AGTACTACATTACTCTTAGGAGTATACACAACAATTCATTACTCTCGGGTGTATACACTACACTACATTACTCTGGGGTGTATACACACCAGTACATTACTCTGGGGAGTATT
>NW_018404936.1:0-144 GCF_002113885.1 Mizuhopecten yessoensis | reverse complement strand
AGTATACACAACACTACATTCCTCTGGGAGTATACACAACACTACATTACTCTGGGAGTATACATAACACTACATAATTACTCTAGGGATTTAACACATCACTACATTACTCTGGGGAGTATACACAACACTACTCTGGGGAGT
>NW_018404935.1:6838-8358 GCF_002113885.1 Mizuhopecten yessoensis | reverse complement strand
AATTTTGCTATGACATCTTCCAGGGGTGTAGAGAGCGAAAGTGAGCGTAACCCCTGGAAATCGAGGATGCAGACACAGGGACTTGACACGTTCCTAAGACCCCCATGGTCCGACCCCCAGATCACTTATTATTGACAAGTCCCTGTGCCAGCAGAGTGTACTACCATGTATCTTGCAAGATGAACGTAACACACACACACAGGTGTCTGCACCTTTAAATTTGGTAATAGATACAGTATGTCAGAAATGAATTACGCTTGATCATACAGCTGTTTTGTCCTTCTATGACTCATCGGTGATGCTAGGGGTCAAAAGGTTGATATTCAAATTGACTTTCTACTTATTACTTGATAAAAAGTGTAATGTGTTTGTTGTTTAACTAGTCAGAATATCGGTAAGTCGGCTCTGAATTTCTACTGTCACCAGGATCCTAGAGTTTGTTCTTTCTGAGCATACATACTATATTTCACAATATCACCACATTCAACAACATGAACAGACCCTAGGTTTTAACATACATCAGAGTTGCGATATTGTTATTGGTTTTTTTATGAGACATTAGAGAACGTCCACAAAGTCAGGTGTCAGTTTAGCCAGGTTTCATTGTACTTGAATATTATATATGACAACCTTGGCACCGACTGCCATTTGCTTAGCATCGGTAAGTATTTAATGTTTATCATGAGCCTTTTGAAAGAAGCAGCTTATTCCAGATCTTGGGGTAAAAACAGAGAATTTCTCCAAAACCCAGTCACTCATGGTACTTTTTCAAACATGAGCAGGTTAATTACCAGCGTGTACTCAGAGATCACAGAGATCGCAGGTTCATAATTGCATAAATAAGGTTTCATGTACCACTGCCAAAAACTGTGACTATGAATTGGACAGTTTTTACAGGCTTACCTATAGCTTTAATTAAAACATTTCTGAAAAGAAATCCATACCTTTTCAAACTTTGATGAAAAGGAAATAAATAACGTTGAAACATAAATATAATTATATATTATACCACCACCACCACTATGTTTTGAAAGCAAAAATGTAATGGAGGCAGTTCAGGATTCGATCTCTGGACCGCCGATCGAATTTCAGTCCAAGACGAGTTTTTGTTTTCATTCCTACCATTTAACTATAATTCCTTCTGAATCAAGTCATATTCATAAATTTTCTACACATCCCTGGTCCCAGAGAATTTGAAAATATCAATTTGTTAAAGCATTTTACGAGATTCCGATCTAGAAAGTGTAATTAATTCAAGGACATAAGGGTTTGAGGAAGAAAAGGTTTTGACACGACATATCTAATACACTGTCGGCAACTTGGCATAAAAAAGGAAGTAATATACACGTCTGCACAGATCGATCTACAAATGCTGGCCGGGGAGCCGTATACAGTTAACAATGAGAAACAGGCATTACACAGAAATGTTTAATTGAAATAAAACTCAATTCTGAGCCAGAAAAAGAAGTGATTTATTAAGACAATAAGATAGTGTTTCCTTGATGTTGAAATTCTGAGGT
>NW_018404935.1:0-144 GCF_002113885.1 Mizuhopecten yessoensis | reverse complement strand
ATTTCTACTGTCACCAGGATCCTAGAGTTTGTTCTTTCTGAGCATGCATACTATATTTCACAATATCACCACATTCAACAACATGAACAGACCCTAGGATTTTAACATACATCAGAGTTGCGATATTGTTATTGGTTTTTTTAT
>NW_018404934.1:254263-255813 GCF_002113885.1 Mizuhopecten yessoensis | reverse complement strand
CACTTACTGTATACTGATGATCTTTACACTAACCGTATACTGATGTCTTCATTAGATTAACATTAGCACATTTGTAGATAAACACAGCTTACGCACAAGTATCCTGCCTGACATAAAGCAGATATTCTAAGTTCAGTTACATTATTCGTCAAATCAAGTGATATTGGTAAAACATCCTAATTCGGGTTAAGAACTATACAAAACGATGGATCATCCTTGTCAAACAGCTAGCTATATAAGTCAATAGGATGCACTATAAACACTGCATGCTAAACGGCTTGTTAGGGATTGCATTGCTGTACTACACCACAATTTACAATAAACCATTAAGTTACGTAACATCCCACGGTCCTGTCCCGTCTGTCATTAACCACGGATTACCAGTGTTACAGTTCTGTGTGTAGGGATTCTATCTACATATAGGTATTCAATACATACTGGAACGACGAACAAGAGAGATGACTATCAGTGACAATGGACAATTATCATGTCTGTGTTACAGATCATCAATCTATACTCACTGTTTCTTTTCTGTCGGTAGAATAACACTACAGTATGTGATTAACAATTTAGTGTAATAGGACAGGTTCCTTGTAATACACATACTAAACAACGCCCGTGTTTATGTTATCTTAGAATATTTAATTCCTGATGTGCACAATAGGTATATTACGTATGTAGATATTCACTTACCTTTTAAATAAATTCCAGGTATGAAAGAAAAGAGAATGTTTTCTTAACGTACTAAGGTATCCCCTCTGCTGTAAAAAAAAACACTATATGATCCGGATGTTGAATACATCTAGATGTCGTCTGTTCCACGGAAAACATTAGAATAGACTACTAAGGTCAAATAGGTATACCATAAGATGGATGATCACGTCCCTCGTGGCAATAACCTGACAGCTGTTATGATACTACTACAGTAAGCGTAACCCGAAATCATCACCGCCTTTGATACAGTGATGTAAAAAAAATGACCCATGTGACATTGAATGTAGGTCAATTTCAGTTACACGAACAAGCTCGATAGCCCTTGATAATCAAACTATTGGTCAAAAAGCATCATCACTTGTATATTGCAAAAGGGAACTGGACCAGCAAATTCTATTTGCACATTCATCTCGGGTACATCGAAACCCCTTGTTCAGAGGTACTGGTGAAGACTTTCTCAAAGTGTTGCCCAAGTAAAAAATGGTTCCCAGAGGCTCTCCATAGCAACGAATGATAACTCTTTTGCTGGCTTCAAATATTGACACGAGATAGCAATCAAACATTAGATTCATTATAAAATGCATATATCGCCTAAAAATAGTTGATCAGGTATTAGTATTCAGAAAACAACAGTGTATTGCCTTGGTCATCATCCTGCTAAACTACCTTGGTCATCATCCTGCTAAACTGCCCCGCTCAGCCATCATCCTGCTAAACTACCCCGCTCAGCCATCATCCTGCTAAACTACACCGCTCAGTCATCATCCTGCTAAACTACCCCGCTCAGCCATCATCCTGCTAAACTACCCCGCTCAGTCATCATCCTGCTAAACTAC
>NW_018404934.1:234099-253879 GCF_002113885.1 Mizuhopecten yessoensis | reverse complement strand
CCCGCTCCGTCATCATCCTGCTAAACTACCCCGCTCAGTCATCATCCTGCTAAACTACACCGCTCAGCCATCGTCCTGCTAAACTACACCGCTCAGTCATCATGCTGCTAATCTACCCCGCTCAGCCATCATGCTGCTAAACTACCCCGCCCAGTCATCATCCTGCTAAACTATCCCGCTCAGCCATCATTCTGCTTAACTACCCCGCTCAGCCATCATCCTGCTAAACTACCCCGCTCAGTCATCATCCTGCTTAACTATCCCGCTCAGTCATCATCCTGCTAAACTACCCCGCTCAGCCATCATTCTGCTTAACTACCCCGCTCAGCCATCATCCTGCTAAACTACCCCGCTCAGTCATCATCCTGCTAAACTACCCCGCTCAACCCGAGGCCGCATCAGGACAGATTTGTGTTTGCACCTATACATTTGGTGATATATACACTGCACCATACAGCTGTTCCTCCTTCTACAGTACTAATCGGTGGTGTTAGGCCTATTCTGAAGTGCACAACGTGAAGTTCTATAACGAATACTGGATAATCTTTATGATACAACATGAACGGTCATCGTGCTCGACACTATCTATATATCACCACCTATAATAGAGAAAACAATCGATATGCTCTAAGAAATAATGATAACTATACAAGCTTTTAATTTAGACCTTCTTTACCAATGAATTGTTCTTGTCGTCTACAAAAAACAAAACAAAAAAAAATTAGTACATGATATTAGATCCCAGTCACGTTGTTTAATGAGGTCTAGCTGTCAATTTCCAACAGGCTACACGTGGGAAAATGACTTGACCGTTGGAAATGGACCCGTAAGAGGTCAATTTTCCACGGGTAGACTCTTAAAATTGTCAGTGGCAAATGGACCCTTACCTTGTCCGAAATACATCAATGATCTCATTTCATACCTTTGCGTCCATCGTCAAACCAAATAAGGTCAGTGTGACCTACTTCTCAGTGTTTGAAAAACACTAATAGAAATAATCACGGGGTTCAGACACAATTATGTTCCTAATTCTGTTTTACCTGTATTAGACTAATGTGACTTAATTTTGAAAAAAAAGACCTACACTATTAAAAGTTGTCTTTAGGTTCAGAAATGAACTTAGAACTGTTCATTAACCGTATCACTGTGACCCGCTATTACAACATTGAACTACATTACAAAACCTTGTCGAAGTGAATATGGAACTGTTGTTTCACTCGATTAGGTCACTGCAACCTAATTTTGTCAAACAGGTATCAAGTGTCCATTCCTGACCCCGATGACCATTTTTAGTAATATATGCCAAATTTTGAAAATTAGGTCACAGTGACCTAATGTGGTCTAGCAGCCGTTAAATGTTAATTTCTCATTTTGTTAATGCAAGTCAAATAACAGTAGGTTACAGTGACCCAATTAAGTCAAACAGCAGTTTAATGCATGTTTCTAAACCTGATGACAATTTTATAAAGTAGGTCAAATTTCCACAAGTAGATCACAGTGACCTTATTAGGTCAGACATCCATACATGGTTTATATATGAACTCAATGATTTTTTTAGTGAAGGTCCAATTTTGAGAAATATGTCACATAACGTCATTTAATATAATATGATTTAAGTGGATATTTGAAATAAATATATAAATGGTTCGTATAGTTCACTTTGCAACGGGGTCCATTTTCAACGAGTATGTTTTTCCACGGCTTCCCGGTTCCATTTTCAACGTTGCACCGGCCCTAAACATAACCACCACGATATAATAAGTAAGGGAGTGGAACTGATCATTAATCACGGTTACCGACCCCAAGGATGTTTCTATGTCTTGTCGTTAGTCATCACGTCACACCGCCCTTCATACACTAGTACATAGACGATCCCTTACTGAAAACATTCTATATTATCGCTGCTAGTACTTCCCAGTTCCTCATTAGTTTGTCAAATTTCACATTTTAAGCACGATTTGTAGTATTATTATAGACAAAATGCTTGATAGAAATTCTATATCTCTTGTTCAAAATTTAATCGTTAATAAGAAACAAACTATATAATAAATTGTTTTACTATTTATATAGAAATTTAAAGCTTTCAGCATTAATGTTAAAATACGAACAATTTGAATGAATGTAATAAAGCAATGAATGTTTTAGCAAATGTTGTTATGGTCCTATAACACACGTTGCTATTGATGACAAAGTTAATTAAGCCCGGTAGGTGTTATGGGACCATAACACGGAACAGAATGCTATTTTATGCTTATATTTACATTTTTTTTAATTTCTTTTTTTCAATTTTCATTTCTAAGTTCACACAGCAATTTCGCGGTGTTTGTTCAAGAGATAGAACAGAACGTGACTTTTCCCGGAAAGAAATATTGCTCGTGGAAATAAACTCAAAAATATCCATACCATTTCTCATAATACGTTAATGGGAATGGTAGTGTTATATAGTGGCAATGCAGAGCAAATGTAAATATATATAATTACATTATCAAAAATGTGGGAATAAAGTTCAAATATTTACAACATTGAGTTGACTAAGTACAATGTTCCGTTTAAAGTCAATTGTGACGGCGATTTTCAAACAAAACAAATACCTCATATTGGCCTTTAAATTAAGGTTTATTTTCCTATTCTTTCTGTTGTGTAAATGCTGCAGTATATTTTGTCACTGTGTGTTGACGCTGTAGTATTTTGTCACTGTGTATTGATGCTTTGGTATATTTTGTCGTTGATTGTTGATGTTGTGTTATATTTTGACACTGTGTGTTGACGCAGTGGTATATTTTGTCACTGTGTGTTGATGATGTGGTATATTTTGTCGTTGTGTGTTGATGCTGTGGTTTATTTTGTCTTGGTGTATCAACGCTGTGGTTATTTTTGTATTTGTATGTTGACGTTGTGGTATATTTTGTCACTGTGTGTTGATGCTGTGGTATATTTTGTCACTGTGTGTTGATGCTGTGGTATATTATGTCACTGTGTGTTGACGCAGTGGTATATTTTGTCTTTGTGTGTTGATGCTGTGGAATATTTTGTCACTGTGTGTTGATGATGTGGTATATTTTGGCGTTGTGTGTTGATGCTGTGGTTTATTTTGTCTTGGTGTATCAACGCTGTGGTTAATTTTGTATTTGTATGTTGACGTTGTGGTATATTTTGTCTCTGTGTGTTGATGCTGTGGTATATTTTGTCACTGTGTGTTGACGCAGTGGTATATTTTGTCTTTGTGTGTTGATGTTGTTGTATATTTTGTCATTGTGTGTTGATGCTGTGGTATATTCTGTCACCGTGTGTTGACGCTGTGGTATATTTTGTCTTTGTGTGTTGATGTTGTTGTATATTTTGTCCCTGTGTGTTGATTCTTTGGCATATTTTGTCACTGTGTGTTCATGTTGTGGTATGTTTTGTCAATGTGTGTTGATGCTGTGGTATATTTTGTCACTGTGTTGATGTGGTTTATTTTGTCCTGGTGTATCAACGCTGTGGTTGTTTTTGTATTTGTATTATGACTTTGTGGTATATTTTATCCTTGTGTGTTGATGCTGTGGTAAATTTTATCAATGTGTGTTGATACTTTGGTAAATTTTGTCTTTGTGTGTTGACGCTGTGGTATATTTTGTCTTTGTATGTTGATGCTGTGGTATATTTTGTCATTGTGTGTTGATGCTGTGGTATATTTGCCGTTGATTGTTGACGCTGTGATATATTTTGTCTTTGTGTATTGACGCTGTGGTATACTTTGTCGTTGATTGTTGACGCAGTGGTATATTTTGTCACTGTAGGTGGATGCTGTGGTATATTTTGTCACTGTGTGTTGATGCTTTGGTATATTTTGTCACTGTGTCTTGATGCTGTGTTATATTTTGTCCTGGTGTATCAACGCTGTGGTTGTTTTTTGTATTTGTGTGTTGACGCTGTGGTATATTTTGTCTTTGTTTGTTGATGTTATGGTATATTTTGTCATTGGGTGTTGACGATGTGGTATATTTTGTCTTTGTGTGTTGATGCTGTGGTATATCTGCCGTTGAATGTTTATGCTGTGGTATATTTGCCGTTGATTGTTGACGCTGTGGTATATTTTGTCTTTGTGTATTGACGCTGTGGTATACTTTGTCGTTGATTGTTGACGCTGTGGTATATTTTGTCATTGGGGGTTGACGATGTGGTATATTTTGTCTTTGTGTGTTGACGCTGTGGTATATTTTGCCGTTGATTGTTGATGCTGTGGTATGTTGTCATTGTATATTGACGCTGTGGTATATTTCGTCGTTGATTGTTGATGTTTAGGTATATTTTGTCATTTTTTGTTGGCTGTTGTATATTTTATCATTCTGTGTTGATGCTGTGGTATATTTTGTCTTTGTGTGTTGATGCTGTGGTATATTTTGTCCCGGTGTATCAACGCTGTTGTTGTTTTTGTATTTGTGTGTTGACGCTGTGGTATATTTTGTCATTGGCTGTTGACGCTGTGGTATATTTTGTCGTTGATTGATGACGCTGTGGTATATTTTGTCTTTGTGTGATGACGCTGTGGTATATTTTGTCTTTGTGTGTTGACGCTGTGGTATATTTTGTCATTGTGTGTTAATATTGTGGCATATTTTGTCATTGTGTGTTGATGCTGTGGTATATTTTGTCATTGGGTGTTAATGATGTGGTATATTTTGTCACTATGGGTTGATGCTTTGGTATATTTTGTCACTGTGTGTTGATGCTTTGGCATAATTTGTCACTGCGTGTTGACGCTGTGGTTTATTTTGTAACATTGTGTTGATGCTGTGGTATATTTTGTCACTATGGCTTGATGCTGTGGTATATTTTGTCCCTGTGTGTTGATGCTTTGGCATATTTTGTCTTTGTGTGTTCATGTTGTGGTATATTTTGTCACTGTGTGTTGATGCTGTGGTATATTTTGTCCTTGTTTGTAGATGCTGTGGTATATTTTATCAATGTGTGTTGATGCTTTGGTATATTTTGTCTTTGTGAGTTGACGCTGTGGTATATTTTGTCATTGTGTGTTAATATTGTGGTATATTTTGTCATTGTGTGTTGATGCTGTGGTATATTTTGTCATTGGGTGTTAATGATGAGGTATTTTTTGTTTTTGTGTGTTGATGCCTTGGTATATTTTGTCATTGTGTGTTGATGCTGTGTTGTCATTGCGTGTTGATGCTGCAGTACATTTTGTCATTTTGTGTTGCATCTGTGGTATATTTTGTCATTGTGTGTTGATGCTGTGGTAAATTTTGGCATGGTGTGTTGATGCTTTGGCATATTTTGTCATTGTGTGTTGATGCTGTGGAATATTTTGTTATTGTGTTTTGATGTTGTGGTATATTTTGTCTTTGTATGTTGATGCTGTGTTATATTCTGTCATTTTGGGTTGCCACTGTGGTATGTTTTCTCTTTGTTTGTTGACGCTGTGGTATATTTCGTCATTGAGTGTTGATGCTGTGGTATAATTTGTCTTTGTGTGTTGATGCTGTGATATATTTTGTCTTTGTTTGTTGACGCTGTGGTATTTTTTGTCATTGTGTGTTGATGCTGTGGTATATTTTGTCTTTTTGTTTTGATGCTGTGGCATATTTTGTCATTGGGTGTTAATGCGTTGGTATATTTTGTCATTGGGTGTTGATGCAGTGGTATATTTTGTCATTGCTTGTTGATGATGTGGTTTATTTTGTCATTGTGTATGGCCACTGTGGTATATTTTGTCTTTGTGTTGCTACTGTGGTATATTTTGTCTTTGTTTGTTGATGCTGTGGTAAAGTTTGGCATTGTGTGTTGATGCTTTGGCATATTTTGTCATTGTGTGTTGGCTGTTGTATATTTTATCACTCTGTGTTGATGCTGTGGTATATTTTGTCTTTGTGTGTTGATGCTGTGGTATATTTTGTCTTTGTGTGTTGATGCTGTGGTATATTTTGTCCCGATGTATCAACGCTGTGGTTGTTTTTGTATTTGTGTGTTGACGCTGTGGAATATTTTATCATTGGCTGTTGACGCTGTGGTATACTTTTTCGTTGATTGATGACGCTGTGGTATATTTTGTCTTTGTGCGATGACGCTGTGGTATATTTTGTCTTTGTGTGTTGATGCTCTGGTATATTTTGTCACTGTGTGTTGATGCTTTGGCATATTTTGTCACTGTGTGTTGACGCTGTGGTTTATTTTGTAACAGTGTGTTGACGCTGTGGTATACTTTGTCACTATGGGTTGATGCTGTGGTATATTTTGTCACTGTGTGTTGACGCTGTGGTATATTTTGTCTTTGTGTTTTGATGTTGTTGTATATTTTGTCCCTGTGTGTTGATGCTGTGGTATATTTTGTCTTTGTGTGTTCATGTTGTGGTATATTTTGTCTTTGTGTGTTGACGCTGTGGTATATTTTGTCTTTGTGTTGCCACTGTTGTATATTTTGTCATTGTGTGTTAATATTGTGGTATATTTTGTCATTGTGTGTTGATGCTGTGGTAAATTTTGGCATTGTGTGCAGATGCTTTGGCATATTTTGTCACTGTGTGTTCATGTTGTGGTGTATTTTGTCTTTGTGTGTTGATGTTGTGGTATGTTGATGCTGTGATATATTATGTCTTTGTTTGGTGACGCTGTGGTATATTTCGTCTTTGGGTGGTGATGCTGTGGTATACTTTGTCTTTGTGTGTTGATGCTGTGATATATTATGTCTTTGTTTGTTGACGCTGTGGTATATTTTGTCATTGTGTGTTGATGCTGTGATATATTTTGTCATTGTGTGTTGATGCTGTGGAATATTTTGTCATTGTGTGTTGATGCTGTGGTATATTTTGTCATTTTGTGTTGATGCTGTGGCATATTTTGTCATTGGGTGTTAATGCGTTGGTATATTTTGTCTTTGTTTGTTGACGCTGTGGTATATTTTGTCATTGTGTGTTGATGCTGTGGTAAATTTTGGCATCGTGTGTTGATGCTTTGGCATATTTTGTCATTTTGTGTTGATGCCGTGGTATATTTTGTTATTGTGTTTTGATGCTGTGGTATATTTTTTCTTTGTGTGTTGATGCTGTGGTATATTCTGTCATTTTGTGTTGCCACTGTGGTATATTTTGTCACTGTGTGTTGATGCTGTGGTATATTTTGTCATTTTGTGTTGATGCCGGGGGATATTTTGTTATTGTGTTTTGGTGCTGTGGTATATTTTTTCTTTGTGTGTTGACGCTGTGGTATATTTTGTCTTTGTGTGTTGATGATGTGGTTTATTTTGTCATTGTGTGTTGATGCTGTGGTATATTTTGTTATTGTGTTTTGATGCTGTGGTATATTTTGTCATTGTTTGTTGATGCTGTGGTATATTTTGTCTTTGTTTGTTGACGCTGTGGTATAGTTTGTCGTTGTGTGTTGATGCTGTGGTAAATTTTGGCATTGTGTGCTGATGCTTTGGCATATTTTGTCATTTTGTGTTGATGCCGTTGTATATTTTGTTATTGTGTTTTGATGCTGTGGTATATTTTGTCATTGTGTGTTAATATTGTGGTATATTTTGTCATTGTGTGTTAATATTGTGGTATATTTTGTCATTGTGTGTTGCTGCTGTGGTAAATTTTGGCATCGTGTGTTGAAGCTTTGGCATATTTTGTCATTTTGTGTTGATGCCGTTGTATATTTTGTTATTGTGTTTTGATGCTGTGGTATATTTTGTCATTGGGTGTTAATGATGTGGTATGTTTTGTCTTTGTGTGTTGATGCCTTGGTATATTTTATCATTGTGTGTTGTATATTTTGTCTTTGTGTGTTGATGCCTTGGTATATTTTATCATTGTGTGTTGATGCTGTGTTGTCATTGCGTGTTGATGCTGCAGTATATTTTGTCATTTTGTGTTGCATCTGTGATATATTTTGTCTTTGTTTGTTGACGCTGTGGTATATTTTGTCACTGTGTGTTGATGCTGTGATATATTTTGTCATTGTGTGTTGATGCTGTGGTATATTTTGTCATTGTGTGTTGATGCTGTGGTATATTTTGTCATTTTGTGTTGATGCTGTGGCATATTTTGTTATTGTGTTTTGATGCTGTGGTATATTTTTTCTTTGTGTGTTGATGCTGTGGTATATTCTGTCATTTTGTGTAGCCACTGTGGTATGTTTTGTCTTTGTTTGCTGACGCTGTGGTATATTTCGTCTTGGTGTGTTGATGCTGTGGTATATTTTGTCATTGGGTGTTGACGCTGTGGTATATTTCGTCATTGGATGTTGATGCTGTGGTATACTTTGTCTTTGTGTGTTGATGCTGTGATATATTTTGTCTTTGTTTGTTGACGCTGTGGTATTTTTTGTCATTGTGTGTTGATGCTGTGGTATATTTTGTCTTTTTGTGTTGATGCTGTGGCATATTTTGTCATTGCGTGTTGGTGCTGTGATATTTTCTGTCATTTTGCGTTGCCTCCGTGGTATGTTTTGTCTTTGTGTGTTGATGCTGTGATATATTTTGTAATTGGGTGTTGATGCTGTTGTATATTTTGTCCCTGTGTGTTGATGCTTTGGCATATTTTGTCACTGTGTGTTCATGTTGTGGTATATTTTGTCAATGTGTGTTGATGCTGTGGTATATTTTGTCATTGTGTGTTGATGCTGTGATTTGTCCTGACGTATCAACGCTGTGGTTGTTTTGTATTTGTATTATGATGCTTTGGTATATTTTGTCTTTGTGTGTTAATACTGTGGTATATTTTGTCTTTGTGTGTTGATGCTGTGGTATATTTTGTCTGTGTGTTGATGCTTTGGTATATTTTGTCTTTGTGTGTTAATACTGTGGTATATATTGTCTTTGTGTGTTGATGTTGTGGTATATTTTGTTATTGCGTGTTGATGCTGTGGTATATTTTGTCATTTTGCGTTGATGCTGTGATTTATTTTGTCCTGATATATCAACGCTGTGGTTGTTTTTGTATTTGTATTATGATGCTTTGGTATATTTTGTCATTGGGTGTTGAAGCTGTGTTGTCATTGCGTGTTGATGCTGCACTATATTTTGTCATTTTGTGTTGCCACTGGGGTATATTTTGTCATTGCGTGTTGATGATGTGGTTTATTTATTCATTGTGTGTTGCCACTGTGGTATTTTTTGTCTTTGTGTTGCCACTGTGGTATATTTTGTCTTTGTTTTTGATGCTGTGGTAAATGTTGGCATTGTGTGTTGATGCTTTGACATATTTTGTCATTGTGTGTTGATGCTTTGGTATGTTTTGTCTTTGTGTGTTGATGTTGTTGTATATTTTGTCACTGTGTGTTGATGCTGTGGTATATTTTGTCTTTTTGTGGTGATGCTGTGGCATATTTGGTCATTGCGTGTTGGTGCTGTGATATTTTCTGTCATTTTGCGTTGCCTCCGTGGTATGTTTTGTCTTTGTGTGTTGATGTTGTGGTATATTTTGTCATTGCGTGTTAATGTTGATGCTGTGGTATATTTTGTCATTGTGTGTTAATACTGTGGTATATTTTGTCTTTGTGTGTTTATGTTGTGGTATATTTTGTCAATGTGTGTTGATACTTTGGTAAATTTTGTCTTTGTGTGTTGACGCTGTGATATATTTTGTCTTTGTTTGTTGACGCTGTGGTATATTTTGTCTTTGCGTGTTGATGCAGTCGTATATTTTGTCATGGCGTGTTGATGATGTGGTTTATTTATTCATTGTGTGTTGCCACTGTGGTATATTTTGTCTTTGTTTTGCCACTGTGGTATATTTTGTCTTTTTGTTGCCACTGTGGTATATTTTGTCTTTGTTTTGCCACTGTGGTATATTTTGTCTTTGTTTTTGATGCTGTGGTAAATGTTGGCATTGTGTGTTGATGCTTTGGCCTATTTTGTCATTGTGTGTTGATGCTGTGGTAAATGTTGGCATTGTGTGTTGATGCTTTGGCATATTTTGTCATTGCGTGTTGATGCTGTGATATATTTTGTCATTGGGTGTTGATGCTGTGGTAAATTTTGGTATTGTGTGTTGATGCTTTGGCATATTTTGTCACTGCGTGTTCATGTTGTGGTATATTTTGTCAATGCGTGTTGATGCTGTGGTATATTTTGTCTTTTTGTTGCCACTGTGGTATATTTTGTCTTTGTTTTGCCACTGTGGTATATTTTGTCTTTGTGTGATGACGCTGTGGTATATTTTGTCTTTGTGTGTTGATGCAGTCGTATATTTTGTCATGGCGTGTTGATGATGTGGTTTATTTATTCATTGTGTGTTGCCACTGTGGTATATTTTGTCTTTGTTTTGCCACTGTGGTATATTTTGTCTTTTTGTTGCCACTGTGGTATATTTTGTCTTTGTTTTGCCACTGTGGTATATTTTGTCTTTGTTTTTGATGCTGTGGTAAATGTTGGCATTGTGTGTTGATGCTTTGGCATCTTTTGTCATTGTGTGTTGATGCTTTGACATATTTTTTCATTGTGTGTTGATGCTTAGACATATTTTGTCATTGTGTGTTGATGTTGTGGTATGTTTTGTCATTGGGAGTTAATGATGTGGTATGTTTGTCTTTGTGTGTTGATGTTGTGTTATATTTTGTCATTGCGTGTTGATGATGTTTTGTGTGTTGATGCTGTGATATATTTTGTCATTGGGTGTTGATGCTGTGGTAAATTTTGGCATTGTGTGTTGATGCTTTGGCATAATTTGTCATTGTGTGTTGATGCTGTGATTTGTCCTGACGTATCAACGCGGTGGTTGTTTTGTATTTGTATTATGATGCTTTGGATTATTTTGTCTTTGTGTGTTAATACTGTGGTATATATTGTCTTTGTGTGTTGATGTTGTGGTATATTTTGTCATTGTGTGTTGCCACTCTGGTATATTTTGTCTTTGTGCTGCCATGGGGGTATATTTTGTCATTGTGTTTTGAAGCTGTGGCATATTTGTCATTTGGTGTTGACGCTGTGGTATATTTTGTCATTGTGTTTTGAAGCTGTGGCATATTTTGTCATTTGGTGTTGACGCTGTGGTATATTTTGTCTTTGTGTGTTGATGCAGTCGTATATTTTGTCATTGCGTGTTGATGATGTGGTTTATTTATTCATTGTGTGTTGCCACTGTGGTATATTTTGTCTTTGTGTTGCCACTGTGGTATATTTTGTCTTTGTTTGTTGATGCTGTGGTAAATGTTGGCATTGTGTGTTGATGCTTTGGCATATTTTGTCATTGTGTGTTGATGCTGTGGTATATTTTGTCTTTTTTTGTTGACGCTGTGGTTTATTTCGTCGTTGTGTGTTGATGCTGTGGTATATTTCGTCATTGGGTGTTA
Source organism: Mizuhopecten yessoensis (assembly GCF_002113885.1). Taxonomy (NCBI): domain Eukaryota; kingdom Metazoa; phylum Mollusca; class Bivalvia; order Pectinida; family Pectinidae; genus Mizuhopecten; species Mizuhopecten yessoensis. The sequence continues at coordinate 242,605 of NW_018404934.1, read as the reverse complement.
ATGCATCGGTATATTTTGTCTTTGTGTGTTGATGATGTGGTTTATTTTGTCATTGTGTGTTGATGCTGTGGTAAATGTTGGCATTGTGTGTTGATGCTTTGACATATTTTGTCATTGTGTGTTGATGCTTTGACATATTTTGTCATTGTGTGTTGATGCTTTGGTATGTTTTGTCTTTGTGTGTTGATGTTGTGTTATATTTTGTCATTGCGTGTTGATGCTGTAGTATATTTTGTCATTTTGTGTTGCCACCGTGGTATATTTTGTCATTGTGTGTTGACGCCGTGGTATATTTTGTCTTTGTGTTGCCACCGTGGTATATTTTGTGTTGTCATTGCGTGTTGATGCTGTAAAATATTTTGTCATTTTGTGTTGCCACTCTGTGGCATATTTTGTCATTGGGTGTTAATGATGTGGTATGTTTTGTCTTTGTGTCTGTGGTTTATTTCGTCGTTGTGTGTTGATGCTGTGGTAAATTTTGGCATTTTGTGTTGATGCTTTGGCATATTTTGCCATTGTGTGTTGATGCTGTGGTAAATTTTGGCATTTTGTGTTGATGCTTTGGCATATTTTGCCATTGTGTGTTGATGCTTTGGCATATTTTGCCATTGTGTGTTGATGCTGTGGAATATTTTGTCATTGGGTGTTGCCACTGTGGTATGTTTGTCTTTGTGTGTTGATGTTGTGGTCTATTTTGTCATTGGGAGTTGATATTTTGTCATTTTGTGTTGCCACTCTGTGGCATATTTTGTCATTGCGTGTTGATGATGTTGTTTATTTATTCATTGTGTGTTGCCACTGTAGTTTGTCATTGTGTGTTGATGCTTTGACATGTTTTGTCATTGTGTGTTGATGCTGTGATTTATTTTATCCTGATGTATCAACGCTGTGGTTGTTTTTGTTTTTGTTTTTTGATGCTTTGGTATATTTTGTCATTGTGTGTTAATACGGTGGTATATTTTGTCTTTGTGTGTTGATGCAGTGGTATATTTTGTCATTGAGTGTTGATGATGTGGTTTATTTATTCATTGTGTGTTGCCACTGTAGTATATTTTGTCTTTGTATTGCCACTGTGGTATATTTTGTTATTGTGTTTTGATGCTGTGGTATATTTTGTCTTTTGATGCTTTGGTATGTTTTGTCATTGCGTGTTGATGCTGTAAAATATTTTGTCATTTTGTGTTGCCACTGTGGCATATTTTGTCATTGTGTGTTGCTGCTTTGGCATATTTTGTCACTGTGTGTTCATGTTGGGGTATATTTTGTCAATGTGTGTTGATGCTGTGGTATACTTTGTCTTTGTGTGTTGATGCTGTGGTATATGTCGTTGTGTGTTGATGCTGTGGTATACTTTGTCTTTGTGTGTTGATGCAGTGGTATATTTTGTCATTGAGTGTTGATGATGTGGTTTATTTATTCATTGTGTGTTGCCACTGTAGTTTGTCATTGTGTGTTGATGCTTTGACATATTTTGGCATTGTGTGTTGATGCTTTGACATATTTTGCCATTGTGTGTTGATGCTTTGGCATATTTTGCCATTGTGTGTTGATGCTGTGGGATATTTTATCTTTGTGTGTTGATGCTGTGGGATATTTTATCTTTGTGTGTTGATGCTGTGTTACATTCTGTCATTTTGTGTTGCCACTGTGGCATATTTTGTCATTGTGTGTTGATGCTGTGGTTTATTTTGTCATTGGGTGTTGATGCTGTGACATATTTTGTCTTTGTGAGTTGATGCTGTGATATGGTATGTTTTGTCTTTGTGTGTTGATGCAGTGGTATATTTTGTCATTGCGTGTTGATGATGTGGTTTATTTATTCATTGTGTGTTGCCACTGTAGTATATTTTGTCTTTGTGTTGCCACTGTGGTATATTTTGTCTTTGTTTGTTGATGCTGTGGTAAATGTTGGCATTGTGTGTTGATGCTTTGGCATATTTTGTCATTGTGTGTTGATGCTGTGGTATATTTTGTCATTGGGTGTTGCCACTGTGGTATGTTTGTCTTTGTGTGTTGATGTTGTGGTATATTTTGTTATTGCGTGTTGATGCTGTGGTATATTTTGTCATTTTGTGTTGCCACTGTGGTATATTTTGTCATTGTGTGTTGATGCTGTGGTAAATTTTGGCATTGTCTGTTGATGCTGTGGTATTTTTTATCTTTGTGTGTTGATGCTGTGGTATATTTTGTCTTTTTTGTTGACGCTGTGGTTTATTTCGTCGTTGTGTGTTGATGCTGTGGTATATTTTGACATTGTGTGTTGACGCTGTGGTATGTTTTGTCTTTGTGTGTTGATGTTGTGGTATATTTTGTCATTGGGTGTTAATGATGTGGTATGTTTTGTCTTTGTGGGGTGATGCTGTGGTATATTTTGTCATTGGGTGTTGATGCTGTGGTAAATTTTGGCATTGTCTGTTGATGCTGTGGTATTTTTTATCTTTGTGTGTTGATGCTGCTTTGTGTTGCCACTGTGGTATATTTTGTCTTTGTTTGTTGCTGCTGTGGTATATTTTGTCATTGGGAGTTGCCACTGTGGTATGTTTTGTCTTTGTGTGTTGATGTTGTGGTATATTTTGGCATTGTGTGTTGATGCTTTGGCATATTTTGTCATTGTGTGTTGATGCTGTGGTATATTTTGTCATTGGGAGTTGCCACTGTGGTATGTTTTGTCTTTGTGTGATGATGCTGTGGTATATTTTGTCTTTGTGTGTCGATGCTGTGGTATATTCTGTCATTTTGTGTTGACGCCGTGGTATATTTTCTCATTGGGTGTTGATGCGTTGGTATATTTTGTCATTACGTATTGATGCTGTGGTATATTTAGTCAATTTGTGTTGACGCTTTGGTATATTTAGTCATTGGGTGTTGATGCTGTGACATATTTTGTCTTTGTGAGTTGATGCTGTGATATATTTTGTCATTGGGTGTTGATGCTGTTGTATATTTTGTCCCTGTGTGCTGATGCTTTGGCATATTTTGTCACTGTGTGTTCATGTTGTGGTATATTTTGTCAATGTGTGTTAATGCTATGATATATTTTGTCATTGTGTGTTGATGCTTTGGCATATTTTGTCACTGTGTGTTCATGTTGTGCTGATGCTTTGGCATATTTTGTCACTGTGCGTTCATGTTGTGGTATATTTTGTAAATGTGTGTTGATGCTGTGGTATATTTTGTCCCTGTGTGCTGATGCTTTGGCATATTCTGTGGTTTATTTCGTCGTTGTGTGTTGATGCTGTGGTATATTTTGTCGTTGGGTGTTGATGCTGTGTTGTCATTGCGTGTTAATGCTGCAGTATATTTTGTCATTTTGTCTTGCCACTGTGGTATATTTTGTCATTGCGTGTTGATGCTGTAATAGATTTTGTCATTTTGTGTTGCCACTGTGGTATATTTTGTCCTTGTGTGTTGATGCTGTGGTATATTTTGTCATTGTGTGTTGATGCTTTGGCATATTTTGTCACTGTGTGTTCATGTTGTGATATATTTTGTCAATGTGTGTTGATGCTGTGGTATATTTTGTCTTTTTTTGTTGCCACTGTGGTATATTTTGTCTTTGCGTGTTGATGCTGTAATATATTTTGTCATTTTGTGTTGCCACTGTTGTATATTTTGTCATTGCGTGTTGATTCTGTAATATATTTTGTCATTTTGTGTTGCCACTGTTGTATATTTTGTCATTGCGTGTTGATTCTGTAATATATTTTGTCATTTTGTGTTGCCACTGTTGTATATTTTGTCATTGCGTGTTGATTCTGTAATATATTTTGTCATTTTGTGTTGCCACTGTGGATTATTTTGTCCTTGTGTGTTGATGCTGTGGTATATTTTGTCTTTGTGTGTTTATGTTGTGGTATATTTTGTCATTGGGTGTTAATGATGTGGTATGTTTTGTCTTTGTGTGTTGATGTTGTGGTATATTTTGTCATTGGGTGTTAATGCGTTGGTATATTTTGTCGTTGTGAGTTGATGCAGTGGTATATTTTGTCATTGCGTGTTGGTGATGTGGTTTATTTTGTCATTGTGTGTTGCCACTGTGATATATTTTGTCTTTGTGTTGCCACTGTGGGATATTTTGTCTTTGTTTGTTGATGCTGTGGTATATTTTGTCATTGTGTGTTGCCACTGTGGTATATTTTGCCTTTGTGTTGCCACTGTGGTATCTTTTGTCTTTGTTTGTTGATGCTGTGGTAAATGTTGGCATTGTGTGTTGAAGCTTTGACATATTTTGTCATTGTGCGTTGATGCTGTGGTATATTTTGTCATTGGGTGTTGCCACTGTGGTATGTTTGTCTTTGTGTGTTGATGTTGTGGTATATTTTGGCATTGTGTGTTGATGCTTTGGCATATTTTGTCACTGTGTGTTCATGTTGTGATATATTTTGTCAATGTGTGTTGATGCTGTGGTATATTTTGTCTTTGTGTGTTGATGGTGTTGATGCAGTGGTATATTTTGTCATTGCGTGTTGGTGATGTGGTTTATTTTGTCATTGTGTGTTGCCACTGTGGTATATTTTGCCTTTGTGTTGCCACTGTGGTATCTTTTGTCTTTGTTTGTTGATGCTGTGGTAAATGTTGGCATTGTGGGTTGAAGCTTTGACATATTTTGTCATTGTATGTTGATGCTGTGGTATATTTTGTCATTGTGTGTTGCCACTGTGGTATATTTTGTCCTTGTGTGTTGATGCTGGCCACTGTGGTATATTTTGTCATTGTGTGTTGACGCCGTGGTATATTTTGTCTTTGTGTGTTGATGGTGTTGATGCAGTGGTATATTTTGTCATTGCGTGTTGATGATGTGGTTTATTTTGTCATTGTGGGTTGCCACTGTGGTATATTTTGTCTTTGTTTGTTGATGCTGTAGTAAATGTTGGCATTGTGTGTTGAAGCTTTGACATATTTTGTCTTTGTGTGTTGATGCTGTGATACTGTGGTATATTTTGTCTTTGTGTTGCCATGGTGGTATATTTTGTCATTGTGTTTTGAAGCTGTGGCATATTTTGTCATTGGGTGTTAATGCGTTGGTATATTTTGTCGTTGTGAGTTGATGCAGTGGTATATTTTGTCATTGCGTGTTGATGATGTGGTTTATTTTGTCATTGTGTGTTGCCACTGTGGTATATTTTGCCTTTGTGTTGCCACTGTGGTATCTTTTGTCTTTGTTTGTTGATGCTGTGGTATATTTTGTCATTGTGTGTTGCCACTCTGGTATATTTTGTCTTTGTGTTGCCATGGTGGTATATTTTGTCATTGTGTTTTGAAGCTGTGGCATATTTTGTCATTGGGTGTTAATGCGTTGGTATATTTTGTCGTTGTGAGTTGATGCAGTGGTATATTTTGTCATTGCGTGTTGATGATGTGGTTTATTTTGTCATTGTGGGTTGCCACTGTGGTATATTTTGTCTTTGTTTGTTGATGCTGTGGTAAATGTTGGCATTGTGTGTTGAAGCTTTGACATATTTTGTCATTGTGTGTTGATGCTGTGGTATATTTTGTCATTGGGAGTTGCCACTGTGGTATGTTTTGTCTTTGTGTGTTGATGCTGTGGTATATTTTGTCATTGTGTGTTGATGCTGTGGTATATTTTGTCTTTGTGTGTTTATGCTGTGGTATATTCTGTCATTTTGTGTTGACGCCGTGGTATATTTTCTCATTGGGTGTTGATGCGTTGGTATATTTTGTCATTACGTATTGATGCTGTGGTATATTTAGTCATTTTGTGTTGACGCTTTGGTATATTTAGTCATTGGGTGTTGATGCTGTGATATATTTTGTCTTTGTGAGTTGATGGTGTGGTATATTTAGTCATTGGGTGTTGACGCCGTGGTATATTTTGTCTTTGTGTGTTGATGCTGTGATATATTTTGCCATTGGGTGTTGATGCTGTTGTATATGTTGTCATTGTGTGTTGATTGTATGATATATTTTGTCATTGTGTTTTGACGCTGTGGTATTTTTTTGTCATTGTGTGTTGATGCTGTGGTATATTTTGTCTTTGTGTGTTGATGCTGTAGTATATTTTGTCATTGCGTGTTGATGCTGTGGTATATTCTGTCATTTTGTGTTGCCACTGTGGTATGTTTTGTCTTTGTGTGTTGATGCTGTGGTTTATTTTGCCATTGGGTGTTGATGCTGTTGTATATTTTGTCATTGTGTGTTGATTGTGTGATATATTTTGTCATTGTGTTTTGACGCTGTGGTATATTTTGTCATTGTGTGTTGATGCTGTGGTATATTTTGTCTTTGTGTGTTGATGCTGTGGTATATTTTGTCATTGCGTGTTGATGCTGTGGTATATTCTGTCATTTTGTGTTGCCACTGTGGTATATTTCGTCTTTGTGTGTTGATGCTGTGATTTATTTTGACATTGTGTGTTGAGGCTGTGGTATATTTTGTCATTGTGTGTTGATGCTGTGGTATATTTTGTCTTCGTGTGTTGACACTGTGGTATATTTTGTCTTCGTGTGTTGACGCTGTGATATATTTCGTCATTGGGTGTTGATGGTGTGATATATTTTGCCATTGTGTGTTGACGCTGTGGTATATTTTGTCTTCGTGTGTTGATGCTGTGGTATATTTTGTCTTCGTGTGTTGACGCTGTGGTATATTTTGTCTTCGTGTGTTGACGCTGTGGTAGATTTTGTCAATTGGTGTTGGCACTGTGGTATATTTTGTCTTCGTGGGTTGATGCTGTGGTAGATTTTGTCTTCGTGTGTTGTTGCTGTGGTATATTTTGTCTTCGTGGGTTGATGCTGTGGTAGATTTTGTCTTCGTGTGTTGACTCTGTGGTATATTTTGTTTTCGTGTGTTGACGCTGTGACATATTTCGTCATTGGGTGTTGATGGTGTGATATATGGTATATTTTGTCATTGTGTTTTGACGCTGTGGTATATTTTGCCGTTGATTGTTGATGCTGTGGTATATGTTGTCTTCGTGTGTTGACGCTGTGGTAGATTTTGTCAATTGGTGTTGCCGCTGTGGGATATTTTGTCTTTGTGTGTTGCCGCTGTGGTATATTTTGTCATTGGGTGTTGATGGTTTGATATATTTTGTCATTGTGTTTTGACGCTGTGATATATTTTGTCATTGGGTGTTGATGGTGGGATATATTTTGCCATTGTGTGATGACGCTGTGGTATATTTTGTATTTGTGTGTTGATGATGTGGTTCATTTTGTCATTGTGTGTTGATTGTGTGATATATTTTGTCATTGGGTGTTGATGGTGTGATATATTTTGTCCTTGGGGGTTGATGCTGTGATATATTTTGTCTTTGTGTGTTGACGCTGTGATATATTTTGTCATTGTGTGTTGACGCTGTGATATATTTTGTCAATTGGTGTTGCCACTGTGGTATATTTTGTCTTTGTGTGTTGACGCTGTGATATATTTTGTCATTGGGTGTTGATGCTGTGATATATTTCGTCAATTGGTGTTGCCACTGTGGTATATTTTGTCATTGTGTGTTGACGCTGTGGTATATTTTGTTTTTGTGTGTTGATGCTGTGATATATTTTGTCATTGGGTGTTGATGGTGTGATATATTTTGTCATTGGGTGTTGATGCTGTTAGATATTTTGTCATTATGTGTTGATGCTGTGATATATTTTGTCATTGTGTGTTGACGCTGTGATATGGTGAAAGCCGAGTGCGTTATCCACTGTGCCAACCGACCACCCGACGTTTAACCACCAAAGCTGGAATCATTTCAATTTGTCGAAAATTTAAAAATAAACTACAATTGCTTGATATTGCTAATGCCAATATTATTACAACACAAATTTGAACTCATATAAAAGCGTCGGCAGAAACATAGAACGGTGTTTGTTCACTTTACCCTATACGTGGGACAGCGGCCTCCATTTATCTCACAAGAACGCATCAGTGACACAGAGATGTAGACGAGCACACGAAACGTGTACGACTTATACGCGTTACTAGTGAGGCACGACATTTACAACTGACAAAACAGGATATCAAAGGTACAAGGGTGATTGAAGATGTTATATATGTCCTGTTATTTCCTTGCACAAGATTAATTAGGGCTTCACGATTTTACTTGCACCTAACACCACGTAATGCTGAAGGTCAACAACGTTCTACGTCATCACTATTGATTTACATATGTGATCGTGTAACGTACGGACATGAGTAGCCTTGACGCTACAATTCCCAGTCCTGTTTACCATACCATCACCTAAACACGGGCGGTGGTTACCGAACTGATTCCCCACGTTCTTAAACTCCATACCTTACACTTATAATGGTAAACAGTCTTGTGGTAATCTCACATGACACAAAAATATTGTTCCAAAACTTAGAACTTAAACGTTCCTTAAAAGCTTTAACTAAATCTATTAAACATGACCTCGGCCATTTACGAAAATAGGGTTCAGCACATTTCTAACACCTCGTATAAATGCCTTAAGAAACTTGTTCAAAAACTTAAACCTGAAGAGGGGCGCGGAAGGTCGAGAATGGGTGGGACATTAGCCCCGCCCCCCCC